>NW_008606059.1:0-24923 GCF_000691845.1 Merops nubicus | reverse complement strand
AGCAGGAATTCACATCACTAAAAGGAGCTTTGCTATAGCTCTTTTTTAGATGGTATAATAACTCTGTGCTTCAGGCTTGATACCAGTTGCCTGGGGTTTGCCCAAATAGCAAACCCTTCGAGGGAGGTGTAGGCAAAGAACAGGACAAACCTTCATTGCTAGGGAACATCAGGTGATAGCAAATCGCCGGGAGACCACATCTGTGGTATAAAACCTGCTTGACAGCTCCTCAACCATGTAATTCATTCCTCTTCTCAGAGCAGAACAGATCTTCAGGGCAATCTGCTTTCAGAGTTCAGTACTGCAGAGCACTGGGGATGCTTAGAGAAGTGTAAAAGACAACTGGACATATTTACAGCACCATCTCCTGACCAAAGTACCCAATGAAAAATCATACATTATAGAAAAAAAAAGGTAATTAAATTGGTTTACTCTTTTTTTTTTTTTTTTTTGGTGTGTACTCACATATCAAGCCCATGCAGAAAAACCATGTTACACAAAAAAATATTGGTCATTAAATCAATTTACCCTTTTTTTTTGTGTGTATACTTGTGTATAAACCCCACACAGAAATTTCTGCAAGTGCTGGGTATTCTAATAGAATGATAATGCCTTTTTAGCTGGTTCCTTTTAATTGTTATTTGATTTTCCTGTGTGGGTGAGAAGTATTTATAATACCATTCACTGCACCACCAGATCAGGCAGGTCACACAGTCCTGGGGAGATGAAACAGATTCTTCCCTCCAGAGGCAAAGCCACCGCTGAAGCCAGGGAATGACCCATGCTGGAGCACACTCTCTCCCCTACAAACACCCCCACGGGTTCTTCCTGTGTTGTCTGAAGATGCACATGAAGTTCGAGTGCTCTGGCACTGCAGCTGTGGCACCTACTTTCTACAAAGGTGTTCATGCCTTAGGGCTTCAGTAGCAAGCACCACAGTGGACCTATCTCCAACTTTTCCCCCATGCAGCTGGAATAAAATCTTGATGCTACTCAAGTCCAGAAGAAAACTGCCACTGACTTCAATGGTGCCTGAATTTCACCCTAGTTTTAAAAGGATCTCATTTTTGGCTGGCAAGATTTCAATACTCTTTAATTCCCAGAAGCTCAACCACAAATCCCTCTTCTCCTCCCACACAGCTGCTCTGAAACTCCCTGAGCTCCTCCAAGACAGCAGCTGAGCAGGCCTCCTTGGGAAGATGCAGGGCTTTGCTTTTAGGACATCTCCACCTCCCCAGTCCTTCTCCCAGTTCCAGAAAGCCAATCTGTAAAACTTAAGAACAGATACCCCTCTGTGAGCTCACCCCTTCCCCCCAAGCTCTGCATATCACTGCCCACAGCAACTCACTCCTTCCCTTTCTTCCCAAACCACAGTCACGAGGGCACAGGCCTGGCACAGGCAGGACTACCGAGCTACAGAAGCATGGACCAGAGTCTGGGGCACAGCAAAGGACTCCAGGAGGCAAAGGACACACAGCTGGGATCAGGAATCTACACAGTCCCATGAAGCCACAGTACCGGGATCTAACTCAGGGCCTGACCCTCCCCAACAAGCATTTGTCATAGAGGTATTGCCAACCTTAATGATTCTAAGTTCATCAAGTCCAACCACCAATCCAGCACTACCATGACCACTAAACCATGTCCTGAAGTGCCACATCTACACATTTTTTGAACCCCTCCAGGGATGGTGACTCCACCACCTCCCTGGCCAGACGGGTCCAATGCCTCACCAGTCTGTCAGGAAATAAATTATTCCTTCCCTGGTGCAACTTAAGCTCATTTCCTCTTGTTCTATTGCTACTTACTTGGGAAAAGAGACCAACACCCACCTCACTTCAACCTCTTTTCAGGGAGTTTTAGAGAGCAAGAAGGTCTCCCCTCAGCCTCCTCTTCTCCAGGCTAACCTATCCCAGTTCCCTCAGCTGCTCCTCACAAGTCACATTCTCCAGACCCACCCCCCCCCAGCTTCACTGCCCTTCTCTGGACCCACTCCAGCACCTCAATGTCCTCCTTATACCATGGTGCCCAAAACTGACCCCAGTACTCAAACTGTGGCCTCACCAGTGCCAAGTACAGGACACAATCACTTCCCTACTCCTGATGGACACACTTGTTTTGATCCAGGCCAGGATGCCCTTGGCCTTCTTGGCCACCTGGGCACACTGCTGGCTCATGTTCAGCCAGCTGTCCACCAACACCCCCAGGTCCTTTTCTGCCAGGCAGCTTTCCAGCCTCTCTTCCCCAAGCCTGTAGCATGGCCTGGGGTTGTTGTGCCCATTTCTGAAGAAAGCAGACATTAAAAATAGATAAAACAGAATCGCAGTGAGAGGAAAAAGATAAACCAATTATCATCTAGCCAAAAATGAAGAATCCTGCTTTTTGGTGTCCCCAAGCATCTTCCAGATACAAAGCTGATCCCAACCATCTGGCCATCAAACACAGAGACCAGACAGAAACAGCCTAACAGTGAAATAGATGTCAGAGAGTGACAGAGCAGCAATTAACCGGGCAAATAAAAGGATGGATGCAGCCTCCTGAGAAGAAAGCATCACTGTGACTGGAATGAGAAGGCACAGAAGAAGTCAGGGGAGGTTTTCAGACTACAAGTTTACAATTACCATTATCTACTAACAATCCACAGGCTTAGGCACATTCATTTTAGGTTCCTCTGGCAAAATCTGGTCATCCCAGCAGAGTGGACAGGTGGCTTAGCAGGGGGACAGGAGCACAGCACTGTCAGCTGGAGGAACTGAGTCCAGGAAAGTGGTGCCACGTTTGGGCTAGTGTGGCTGGAACACTGCACTGGTTACAGTGGTGGTCAGTGTGTTCAGCTTCCACACACAGCAACAGCAGGTTGTGGAGGAGCTAAACCCTCTTTCTGCAAAGGTTCAGCATGTGCTTCATGCTCAGCCACCCCACTGGCTGTGGAAATACTGACCCCCCTTCTAAGGATGGGGAATTCCATGGAGCTCAGTATGGTAGAGAAATCAAAATTCCTGGAGCTTTCTTATTTCTGGCCAATCTCATTACTTTTTACTCATGGTGCCATAAAGCCTAAGAGCTTTCAGTCAGCAGCTGGAGCCATGAAGTGCTTAACACTGTTATACTCACATAGGAGAAGACAGCTCTTGACCTGAGCACCCTCCTCCCTAACTTGAGACATAGTCACAGAGTCACAAAATCTTTCTCAAAGCCCAGAGATCTCTGAGGGAGAACAAGAGGAGAAAAGATGATTTCATAGTTAGAATACACAGGCAGTGCAAGCTGTCATACACAGGAGCCAACTCCCACTTATTTTTTCCTGATCAGAACAGATCTCCCAGGTCAAGCCACTGTTAAGGCACACACTCCAGCTGGGTGCTGGCAGGACGCCTTCACCCTGGGAACATTCAGAACAACACTGTGCCACCTCTGGGCTCTAGCCCCTCGTTCCCCCTGCGTTACATCAAGAGTCACTTGCTGGCATGTCCTTGCTTCACCCTGAGCCATACATAGGAGCAAAGTAAGTGCATTTTCTACCCTTAGTGACTCTCCTGCCCTTTGTGGCAGTACTGATGTCTCGTCAGGGTCAGTCAGCTTGGATCTGACCATGTACTCTTACTACCCATGTAAAAGAGCTCCACAAAGCCTCTTTTAATAGCTTCTGCTTCACGTCTGTTACACATCTGAAGGCTCCTACCACAGCACAGTATTCAGCAGGGAGCTGCCATCACACCCAACACAAAGCAGGACAGCAAAAGTCATAATGTTTGAGGCAAAGAAAGCGTTGGAATTACAAAGCCCTTCCAAAGAGGGACCATGCAGCAGGTCCCTGAGGTGAGGCAGGGCACCGGACCCCTTCTGAGTCACAACTACCTGTCTGCAGGAGCAAGGGTGACAGTCCCCAGGGTCTTTCCTCAACACCATAACCAGCTCCCCATGGCACTATCCCCCAAGGTCACTTCAGCTGCAGGGAATGGAGTTGTCTGCTGCCATAAAGCACAGTCCAACATGTGACCTCCCAAAGCCCTGACCTCTGGCTTCCTAACCTGGCCCTGTCACCCTGCTTTCTGCAGAGAGCAACCCCACCAGCAGCCACCCATCCCCAGAGCAGCCCTCCCTGAGTCCCTGAGGTGCTTCCTACCTTCCCTATTTGGCAGGCTCTTGGAGCAGCTCTGCCCCCACCGAGGAGGTGAAGAGGCCCTTCCTGAGCCCTTTGCAGGCTGCTGCCATTGATGTGCCCCACAAATGTATTCTGCTTCATTTGCCAAAAAACGTATAGGAGCTATAAAAGAGGAAGACATCTTTCAATAGCTCCTAAAATGACTTTTGCTCCCTTCCTTAAAAAGCTGCAATATAAATTAGGGCAGAGATGGGTTTCTAAGGGAAGCTCCTTTGTCCCTGTTGCATCAGAAGAGAAAAATAATTGTTGGCTTCCCATCAGCAAGCAGGAGCAACTGCTCCAGTGCCATGCCAAAAGGATTAGCACCTCTCTGTACTTCTTTGTGGACAGCTATGATCTGCTGTGCTCCTAGTTGGTGTTTCTTTATTATGGCACCTATCAAAAGAGCACCATTGTTTAGAATATGCTCCTTATTTCACATCGGAAAGGGAAAATGATAGGAACACAGGGGCTCAAAGTTTGGAAGATGAAAAGGAAAACACAATAAAGACAGTCGTCTTTGAGCTTACGAGACTCTGACATGTCACAACTGTAAGCACTGGTAAACCTTGTGAACCACTTCCACTTCAAAAATAAAAATAAAGCACCAGGTTTCTTTATGTTCTTGACAAAATCTGCAGTGCATGGCATTGAGCTGTGTCACATTATTTCTCTTACAGCTGACCTGGGAGGGGTTTTCAGAAAATTGATTTCTGTTTACTTTCATACGTTTCTTTACAATGGATAAATAAAGTCTGATGGATCCTTCCCTCCCTCAAAATCTCCTTCTGTTCCCATTCACTGCCCTCAAACTACACTATTTCTCAATAGTATCAGGAACATTGAATACAGTCTCTCTGTATTGACTGGTGTCACACATGCATTGTGGTGCTTCCCAGTCAAAACAAGCAATAGGAACATCAAGCCAAAATGTATCTTTCCCCCAGGAATTTAAGAGAGCCCAAGCTAACAGGCCAGCTCTGGTGCCTCCTGCCCAGCCACCAGCAGTACCAACCTGCAGAGCTTCTGCAGGTGCTGCCCCACTGCATGCATGCTGCAATGTCTCCCCACACCCATCTGCAGCCAAAGCAGCTGCTGTTGCATAAGCCCATACATTCAGCTTTTCAACAGCCTGAACTATCTCAAGTAAGGTACTATACACTACATGGCAAACTCACCAGTTTTCATTGCGAGTGGCAGAGCCAGTACCTAGAAGATTCCTGCCTTTGTTTCCAAGCAAGAGACATTTCAGACACGTTTAAGCTCCAGCAAGACTTATAAATCCACTTAGTGCTGTGAGCCAAACATCCCAAAATTAGAAATTTTGCACCCTCTAGATTTCACCTGGAACTTAAACTTCATTATCGTTGTGCCTGTGTTGAGGTAACACAGGTAATACTATTGGCCTTTGCTGCAGCAGAAGGCTCAGAAAAATGAGCTCTGGATGCACAGACCAAGCCATAACAGCCTGGCCTTCACTCTAATGCAGCACACAGGACTTCTCCAAACCCCATCCTGCTTCAAATCCAGTAGCAACAAGATGAGCACATCCTGAGCCTCTGCAGCAGGTTTCTAGAGGAAAACATCCTGCCTTGATGTTAAACTCCCAGTGACAACCCACCATCTCCCTCAGCATGGGGTCCCAAAGTTATGCACTCCTGAAGTGAAAGATACCTTTCTGCTCCTTCATATTCCTGCCTTGAGGAATTTCTTCACAAGACTGAAGAGCCCTCTCTTATGAAATAGCTGCTCCCACGTAAGTAGGTGAAAACCATGAGCACCTAACAGGGTCTTAATTTGCTTGACTCAGAGGTGCTTACCTGCTCTGGTGGCTGCCCTGAATCCACTGCAGTGCCCTTCTTAGAGGATGAACACCAGCCCTGGGCAGCACTGCAGCAGAAGCTAATCCAGTAATCCCATTCTGAACTAACAGCCATGGGCTACTGGTCCTTTCCAAGCACAAAAAACATGCAAAGATCTCAGTCACTGAATCAGACATTCGCTTCCATACACAAGAGCAGAGAGGTTTATTGGGTTGGCAAGTGACAGGAATGCACAAATCATGGGTCCCTGTCTCTCTTTCCACACTGACTGGCAACTCTTCTCCTGTCTGGAGATGAACAAGTCATGGCCATCTGAGCTGTCCATGTTAACAGCACGTTTGAGATGGCTGTGCTAACAGCACACCTTTGGACAACACCCTCCTTTGGGAGCCAAGCTGCCCACGTTCAGCTCTGTGCACTGCTCCCCATCCTGCCACCATGCCCAGATGTTCTCCTGCAGCTGCCAGTCGCTGGCCTGCTCCCAGAGATCAGTTAGTAGGCAGAGCCAGCTCTCCCCAGTTTTGTTTTCAGGGGCAGCTGCTGTTTCTCATTACGGGTTTACCCTTGGCCTTATCAGCAATAAATGGGGAACTTAGAAGCACAGACCCCCTTGTCCCTCGTGCCCCACGAGGCAGAGGGCAGGGAGCTGCAGTGGAGAAGGGCCCCGTTGCTGCTGGGTCACTAGCCCATGGCTGCCTGCAAAGCACAGCAAGACTCCCCCGGGTGACTGGCTGAAGGAGTTCTGAGAGCCAGAACAAAGCCCAGAGCACTAACTATCTAACTGGTAATTACTTTCTGGTGAAGACTGAAAAATGGGTCATTAAAACCATATTAAACTGTTTTCATTAATACAAAAACCTGATTTACATTTTTTTTCCCACAGAGCCATTATGTTCCAAATGCGCTGTACGGATGATTTGTTTAATCACAACCACATGGAATAGCAATTTTAAGGGCCTGTGACAATCACTTTTTTAACCAGGAAACCTGGTTGGCAATAATTGTCATGTTTTCTGTTAGCCACCCTTCCCACTGCTGTCATAAACCCTCTCCTTCCCAACCCGCTGCCTTCCTAGCTGCACATAAAAGCAGCACAATCCACGGATACAATTAATAACACTGAATATTTAGGTCAACGTCAGTTCTATTAATTTTATCTCTTAAAGACTCGCACATTTTCTAAACAAGTCTAGCCCTTTGGGGGGTTAAACTGTAATTTGCAGTCTGGTTGTGAGTCCCTATCACATAATAGATCAATTAGGTTGAACACTCTAGTATATTAATCTTATTCACACATGGTAAAGGCAAATATGGCTAATTACTGTATTACAATATTGCCTACTTTTCCCAAATATGTATTAAGGAAAAGGGGAGTTTATTACATTGAACTATTAAATAAAATTATCTTGATATTAAACTGACAGTGAAGATGAATGCCTGTATTAATCCACCTTATTTTTCTGAAATCAATAACCATGGGAAGATCTGTTTATCATTACTGATGTGTTGGATCCATAGAAGTGGCTTTCTCTTCCAGATCAAGAACTCAGCATTTCCACTTAAAGCATAGCTTCTCTATCACAGCATTCAGCAAAACCATAGTGTGATTTCTTTTGCCATACCTGTCAGCTTTATGTTTGTATTTTCAGGTTATGAATTAATGGGTATGATTTCAGTGACTCCAGAGAAATGCAGGTAGTGATCCAAGCCTATTTTCTGTGCCTCTCCCTGCAAACTCTCATGGCCAGAGGGCTTGTCTCTCTGATGAAATTAATTGAATTCTGTTTTTAAAACTACCAAGTTAATCAAGATTGGCACAGCATCTAACTGGTCAGTAGGAACAGGGAGAAGTCATGGTCAGTATTAAGCTTACTCCAGGGAAGCTGAGGGGAGTCTGAGCAGGATTTGTCCTTTGCCTGCATTCACTAATTAGCAGGCACCAGCCAATTTATCCATGGGCTTGCAATAAAATGGAGCAAAAAGGTACTGTAAGAAGTCACGTAGCCTTCCTCAAGGCATGGTGAGAAATGAGTTTAGATGTCACTGAATCTCCTAGCAGAGACCTAATTCCATTCCCTGTTCTACCCCTGATCTGCTGTGTGACCAAGTCTCTTCCTCTCTTTCCCCACTGTGGCCATGTCCCCCTGTGTCTGTCCCATTCAGCTCCCACTCCAGACTCCAGAAGGTGGGAATTCCCTCTCCCACCCATGTGGTACCCACCACAACGGGGCTGAGAGGAGCTGGTGCCCCAGGCATTACTGCAGTCAGAGGTTACACACTCTTAGTAGCAAAGACAGGGCACCAGTCAGGAGTATGGCTGTGCTTAGTGCTTCCTTATGTTTTGCACATTGGAATCCTCCAGCAATAGCTCACAAGCTGTGAATTTGTTAAAGTGGAAACCCGGCCAATAAAAATAAAGACAAAAATCTAAATGCTTGGGCTGCTGCAACAGAAGCCTCGTACGAAACACCTGACAAAAGCAGAGATTCATTTGTCCATGTAACAGACAGTAAATTTAACAAAAATATGTTACTTTAGGCAAAAAAAAAGCTGCTATTTCCTCTACCCACTGCGGCATATGGAACAGCTTGGATCTCCAGATCATTCCACAGGACACCACTGAAAACGGGTTCTTCAGCTTTTCTGGGCACACCCAAGTGTTTCTGCTAAGCACCTACACCTCCCAGAAGCCAGTCCCTCTGAGGCCACCTCTACGCCACGCGAAACACGTTGGCGTGTGATTGTTTATAGGGTTCCACATACACTCACACTCCCACATAGAGGAAAGAGGCAGAGCCATGGAGGACACAGGAGCCAAAACGTTGATTTCCTGTCTTTGGCTGACAGCTTTGGTTTATTATTTGCTATTGGAAACCTCCTTGCTTGGAAGTTTCCCAGACTTGTTGCATCTCTTCTCTGCAAGCCTGTGAGCTTTGGGAAGACAGGCTATTCTCAGGTGATCCACAAAAAGTGTTCCATAATTGATTCTGCTGAGAGCTTATACAGCTGCATGCATCATAAATTATTATTATTTCTGCCTTGAAAAGCATGACTACATAATCTGAGGGTACACTTTGTCTTTTCCGTGGCTAGAGCTGCTCCCAGCCAGAGCTGCTTCAAACATGTAGCTGTTCCATACGCAGATTTAATTTCTTAAGTGGGTCATCAAAGGTCAGGAACACTCCGAGTCCCTCTTCTCACCCCATAGGCCTCTAACTTCAAATCCTCTCTACATTTTTTTTTTTTCTAACTGCTAAGTCTAAAGAATCCATGGCCAGAGACATCCAGATGTGTATTACAAAAGATCCAGAACATGAGTAACAACACAGAAAAGTTTTCTATTTGCTAACAGCAGAATTAGACCATCTCTGCACTCAATTTACCAAAAGTCAATTATCTAGTTAACTGTGTTCCTGTTGTTTAGAAGAGTAACCTCAGAAACTAAAATTAGTCTCTCAGTTCCAGAAAATCTGTGCAAAGGACCACTCCCCTTTCCTTAATTGGATGAAACTACAGATCAATAGTTTAATTCAATCACATGGAGCCAACGCGTGGATTAATCACTGACAGAAGCATGACCAGCAATAGGATTGTCTTCATAGTGCCAGAGCTCCCAAGGACCCAGACTCACCTCATTCAAAAGAACAATTAAGGATTCATGAAGACAGTAAAAAATTCTCCAGGAGAATCTCCCAAACATGAATGTGATGTATCTCCCTAGAGAGCGTGGTCCATGCTCAACAAGGACAAAGAGCTGGAGGAAATGGCTGGAGGACCTGGAGCTGACTTATTTCCATCATTGTCCAAGGTGTAGGGAGTAATCAGCTTATCAAAATCATAACTCCGGACAAGAACACATGCTCCTTCAAAGGACAACATCATTTGGGGAACACCAAAGGCATTCCAGAGCCACAGCCACTGGAATGAGATTTGCTCATGCCATAAAGAACTATTTGCTTGCAAGCTTTTGCTTTTACTATATTCGTTTGTGTATATGTCAGCTGTTTTCCTCTGAAATTTGGCACTTTTTGCCTCACCCAAGAAGCCAGTTCTACAGTAATAAGTGTCTGCAAGCCTTGGATGCAGTGACTGGCCAGGTATGAGTCCATCCAACAAGACCCTGATCCAGAACAACTCCAAGCAGAGGTTTACAAGCTAGGTACATCTGTTGGAAATTAACTGGTTTGGGGAACTGCAAATACAAGGTCTTTAAAATTATTTTTTGTGCACTGTTACAACTGAATCACTTTGATAAAAAACGTTACATTTGCAGGCCACTTGCTTGTGACTTGGTATCTCCAGCTCTTTCCTCCTGCTACAATGTATTTTTTTCCAAGGAACATCAGGATTAAATAGGAAAGATGCAGACATGTGAATTGTTGCCACTGGACATTCAAATGAGCAGTTTTCAAGATTTGCCTTTGTTCTGCACTGCATATTATTTTTAAGTATGAAACCAACCATCAACACAGCAGGACATAATTTTTAAAGACTCCAAAGGAGCCAAGCATGTCAATAATCTAGGAATCAAAAGAAGACCCATACAGAATACACAGATCAACTTGGGAGGTGCAGGGGTGGGGCTGTAAAGTATTTTATAGAAGAAAAATTAACACTAAAAAAGGCAAGTTAAACTACCATAAGGGTTTGCTAGGAACTGTAAGAGTTAATGCCCTCTCCCTCCATTAAGCACATCAAGAGTGTTCTTTTCCTAATGAGTTAACCTCTTATTATTCAAGTTTAATGGGGACATATATTTGTTTAACCCTATAGCCTCAGGAGTTAGAATTTCCTGGTGTTAATTATATGGTGCATATGCAGACCTTTTTTTTCCAAGTAACTTGAATCTTGAAACTAGGAACCTGGAGCAAGCCTTGGTCTGCTTGACAGAAGAAATACACCTGAAGGTTGTAACTCCCTGTGGTTCCTGAAGTCCAAACCTGCCCTCACTGCAGGGCAGTGGACAAGATTAGCACATTTACTTCCTATAGCTCCTTTGAACTTGTGCAAATTGAACTGGCATGATGCTGCCAGGCAAAAGCTTCCTAAAGAGCAGGGCAACATCACCTTTCCTTTGCCAGGAAAGGGAAGTGATCCAGACAGATCATACACCAGTGCAGAAATTCCACCTAGGACTTCCTATTTAAACTCCAGTGCATGCACAGACCACTCTGCTCTGCTAAAAGAGCCCTACCTGAGTTTGGAGGGGGTTGTTGTTGCTTTGTTTTGGGGTTTGAGCTTGATTTTTTTCTTTCAAGAGAATTGTTTATACCAAGTCTCTCAGGAAGAGCAGGACCCACACTGTAACAAGGTGTCCAGCAACACCACAGAGTGCTGCTTGAAGCAAGAAGCCAGAGCAGGGGATGAGGAACCATTAGCTATGCCACAGAAAGAGCAGGGGGTGCTTACAGCCTGCACCAGCAAAGGAGAATGAGCTGCTACTAAACCAGGAGATGAGGTCTAATTGCCTTCAGTACCCAACAACACTAACTCTGACCTCTGGGTCAGGGAAGAAGTTGTACTTAACTCTCTGGAAGCTAAACTAAATCGCTGAAGTTGTGTCCTTCTTTACCATTTTAGGCTGCAAACAGGATCACTCAGGAAAGCCAGTCAGAATACATTTAGCACTCAACATTTGTTTCCCTTGCAATAGGTGGTAAGTACACACAAGCCCCTTCTAATCAAATCATGGGGATGTTCCTGGGTTTGCAAAGGTGAGACTCCTCCAGAACCCCATCAGCATCAACAGACCAGAACTGCAGATCCAGTGGCTACCTCTGAAAAAAAGCCACTAGACTTCCACTCAGATCAGCTGAGCCTACCATCACCCTACTATTTCCATTCTGCTTATTGCAATGAATAAATAAATATATCAATAATTAACAGCAAGTAAGAAGATGATTTGCACTTCTGTAGGGCCCTTCCTCCAAGGAGCTCGTTAACGGCACAACAGCCTTGGAGAGCCATTGTTCTCCCCCCTCACAGACAGGGCACTGACCACGTCCAGGGGTGGAGTGCCTCCTCCAAGGGCCCTGTGACAACTCAGCAGCAAGGAGAGGCCCATGCTGGACATCCATGCTCCACCCACTATGCTGCACTTAGGGGAAAAAGTGCCACCAACACGGGCTGCACTCCCAGCCACCTCAAGAGCAGTGATTTCCTTTAAAGCTCTCCTCTTGGGAGAGAAGCTGCTTCCTTTTTGTTGTGCAACACTGTGAAAAGACAGGATTTTTAGGGTGGCGTGCAAAGTCGAGCACAAGGGGAAAGTAGTTATTTCTAAATAACCATATAGCCATGCATGGCTTGTGAACCATGGTTAATTTAATACCCACACGTGCTCATTAGAGCTATTCATGCACCCACTGCAATCAGCTTGTTTACACACTTATCAATGACAACTTTCAGATTATTACTTTAATTAAGAAAACCCCTTCATTCGTTGGGATTATATTACTGAAACACCTCCTTTCCCACTGGGAGAAAACTAGCATTTACAGGAAGACAACAAGCTAGACTCCATGAGCTACAAAAGCACCTTGCTGCCACCAGCCCCACAGAAGTTTGTACTAGGGCACCAGAACCTCGAAACCTGTTACAGATGCTCCCCCAGAGGCTCAGGAGAGAGCCCTCCAGTAATGCCAACAGCATCAGGGCTGAGGATGCTGGACAAAAGCCATCGATGCCCAGCACCCACCAGTGCTGCTTGCTCAAGCCCCACACAGGCACCTCAGCACCAACCATCTGGTGACCTACCAGTAGATGAAAGTTGAATACGAGTTGACCTGTTTTTATCACAGTAATAAAATAACTCCTTACAGATCTCATTAGACACCAAGTTTACAACAAAACTTCCTGCAAGTCAAAATTATCAGCGGTTTATCTTCAGTTTCAGCTGGAGCAGAACTCAACTGCAAAAGAACAACTGATTAACAGCTGGTTAACTCCACCAGCATTTCATAACATCCTCAAGTACTGTCTCTTGGTGGCATGATATGTGACATTATTTCCCCAGAGGGGATTTTAACATTGGTACCATTTTACAGAGCTAAAAAGGCCATGTTAGTAAAATGTGTAATTGAAATTTATCCCTCTTTTCATATTAAGAAGCCATAAAACTTTTGTACCCTGTCCTAAATACTTTTTGTATTCTACAGCTGTAACTATTTCCCCAAACAAGTTTTAAACTGGCACATAAATCACTGTGTTTCTTTAGCCACTATTTCTGTAAAGGCAGTCAAGTTAATCTAGGTTATGGCATCTGACTACAAAGTATCCTACAGATTGCTTTTATACATTTGCCAAATACTTACTCCATACAACATTTTGGAAAGTAATAGATAAAGAACAAAGTGAAAAACACTAAAATAATATATTTGCCTCTTCTTTCCAGCTCACTAATTCTTCTGTTGTTTTTCCATGTGTAGTTCAAACTTTCCGGTATTCATCTCAAAATTCACTTTTCCTCCTTCTTTTTAAAAGTGAAAACCTCAGCTAGTGACACAGAGGAGATTCTCCCCCACTCTCAGCAGACTGTAATAACAACTGGTTGAGAGAAGGAACCTTGCACAAACTGGTGTGAAGGAGGCGCTGAGCTCTCGGAGCCGACACGGCACAATCCATGAGCAGAAGTCCAGCCAGCCACCAGTGCTTCTTTGGGCCAATTTTTCTTTTTTTTTTACATTATCCAAGGTTTTTCTTCTACAAGCTAAAATACAGAACAAGCTAAATCATTAAACCACAGTTTCCCCTCCCTCTTGCATTTCAAAGTTGTACTCATCTCCACACTGCCCCAAAAGCCATCAGACTACCCAGGCAAACAGTGCACACTGCTGCCCCAAACCACGACAGCCTGGGTCCCGTAGTAAAACTTCCCCTGATTTTAAGCAAACCTCTATTTCTCTCCACACAGACTCACTGCTCCAGACTTCACATCCCAAGGGAGTGAGCCAGAGCCCTCAGGGCACCAACTTCTGGAGCAAATTGCTTTATATTAATAAGAATCACATTTATTCTCTGCACATTCTTCACCTGTCAAAAATCTCTTTCCAGGTTACTAGTAGGTGGCCACAGAGGCATTTGGAAATATGTGTCTACACTAATAATTCAGGAGAAGAGGGGATCCTGAAGAAGCTCAACGGAGGTAAGAGGTCTGTAGAAAGGCCCCAGGCAGATGCAGTGCTGCCTCTCAGAGCCAGATCTGACTTCAGGAAGTGTCCTAGACCTGTCAGCTCTAGCCCATGACCCACACAGATATTCAAATTGCATTTCAAGGCTCTGCCTCTGAGCACCCATTCCTGGGATCAAGGCTTTGCCCTGTACATACAATGACATGCATACCTCTAGGTTAAAGAGCATTCAGAAGGGCAGGATATCTGTGAAGCCTCCTCCCTGTGCTGCTGGCAGGGTTGGCACCCAGCTCTCCTGCTGCCAAGCTGCTCTTCCTACAGGAAAAGGCAAGAACTTTGTGAAAAGGTGAGATGTTTGCTGCTATTTTATGCCTACAGGATCCTCAGTAGATGCAGAAAACTTGAGCAGTGTCTGAAAGCTTCTCAATTTCTAGTCTGCCTGAAAGCTTCTCAATTCCTAGTCTGCCAGGTGGAAAGGGAGTATTGGTGGGTTGTCATGGCCAAGTTACAGGAGAATTTTGGTAGGAAAATCCTTATTTGGGGAGTTCACTAATGCATCAAAAACAGCCCAGGATCTATAATTCTGTTGCTGTAGCTTGGAAAGGGTGAAAAAATAAACCAATCTGAAGACTCTGACAGACAGAAAAACAAAACAAAAGATAAACATAACCCACATTCCACAACAGAACTGCCCAGACAGCCTCTGCTGATCCAGCCTGCTTCTCCCAGTGCCAACGGGAGCTCTGCCATCCACTTGGATGGGATTAGGGCTAAGCTCTAGATAACTAGCTCAAGTAGAAACCATAGAACACACATTGCAACTGGAATTACAAGGCAGATATAGAAAGCTATGGGCCAAATTCTGTCACCTTCCTCAAACCCTCCATCCTCCACCTCCAGCGAGCACAATCCCGGTCACTAAACCGGCCCGTTTGCTGCCCAGCAGATTCTTGGGCCTTGATGCTGGATACCCAGGATTTACAAGCCATGTTTAGACATAAATAGAGCTCAGTCTCTAGGCAGGATCACACAAGGGCTGATGACAGTGATGAAGAAGCTCTCCCCGGTGGAGTGAGCCAGCAGGAGACCAAAGCTGTGCTGGCACAGCACTGGCACCAGCGCCAAGCGCAGCCCGGAGCTCCCAGCATGAGAAGGGTTAGGTTTGGATGCTCTGGGCACTCGCAGTGCCCCACATGTCAGAGCGGATCAGTGCCGGGGGTAGCGGGGGTGCTGCGGTCCTGGGGCAGGGCTGGATAACAATGCGGGGCACAGACAGAGCCGGGGCTGGTCATTAAAGCCTGAATAGGCAGAAAGGAAAAGGAATCTCCTAATCATTTCCTTTAGCCATCTCAGCTCCCCTCCCATCCTTTCCCCCCTCCTGGCCTTTTGAAGATGCTTGCTAATAAGTGTTAACGAATTGCCTGACAAAGGAGGAGGGGGAGGGGGAAGACACTAGTGAGGAAAAAAGGGACCAGACAGAGGTCTGTGAATGCCATGGTGGATTCTGGATGTAAGGGATCCCCGGAACAGGATCCCCACCCCTGGCAGGCTCATTTCGAGAGCTGACCTCTCTGACTGAGCTTTTTTAGTATTTTTTTTGGGTTGCACACCACACGTCTCCTTTCCTTTCTTCCAGTCCATCTGAGTCACGCCTGCAGCTCGCACACACCAGCTCACCGCTGTGTCAGTGCTGCCACCTTCTTCCATTCCACCACTTGTTTTCTCTCTCTCTTCCTGCATTTCAGACCTCTCTGATGTGAGCCAGGACACAGCTGCACACACTAAAACACCCTGGGCTGCCCTATTTACCCCGTCCTTACAACCAGAACATGTCTTGCTCAGAACCCAGGCAAAAGACCCACAAAATAGTCTCTGCATTCTCCAACTGCCTCTACAGCAGCCGCTCTTTCCACCTTGGAGGGTTCATCTTTGTCAGATTTATCTCTTGCAGCTTTAAAGGCTGGTATTGCCATTCCCCACAGCACTCATCCTTTGTATGGATGGGCTGTACCTCCCACCAGAGCTACCCTCTGGAATGCTGCTAGTCCTCTGCCCCTCCAGGAA
Organism: Merops nubicus; assembly: GCF_000691845.1. Lineage (NCBI taxonomy): Eukaryota > Metazoa > Chordata > Aves > Coraciiformes > Meropidae > Merops > Merops nubicus. The sequence goes on along the minus strand of NW_008606059.1, from coordinate 8,766 downwards.
TCATTCATTTGCTCAGTATTTCACATCAGTTTTGCACTGGACCAGCAACTACAGAAGGCTGTGAGAGAACAGAGAATCAGGCCCAGCATCTTTTCCCGTGAGATACTGTATCTCAGCCAGCTCCTGGCATAGCTCCACTCACATGGCTCCATCACCCGAGCTGACCAGTCTGTTGGGAACTGCAGCACCAGAAGGTGATGCCACAGAGCCCGAGGACCACAACTACTTTACCCTCACCTTAAAGAAGGGAGCCCCTTTTAAAAGCACCACCAGGACTCCAAAGAAAGCTGCAAAGCACAGTTTCCTTCAGCCAAGTCTGTAACAACAGCCCAAGACGTGACTCTTTACAGTCAAATACCCCAAGGAGCAAAGCTGCCTGTCTAGTGGGCCCTGCTGCTCAGGCAGTCTTTTATACAGGCCTCCACCCAAAGCAACCAGTTCATTCCTCCCAGCTGGCCCATATCTACTCTCCTCCAAACCACTACCTGCTGCACACTTCCTCTAGTTGGTACCAAGCAGCTGATTAACTCCTTCCCTGCCATCCACTGGAGGTTTGTCAAGCTCATGACAGCTCTCCCTCTGTATTTCCTCTTCCTAATGCCTCTGAGATGAAGAGGGTCTTTCCCTGCCACAAACATACATGAGGCCCTGTCTACAGAAGCAGGTCATCTGTCTGTTCACTTCATTTGGAAAATCATTGCTTTCGTTCATATTCGTGTACATCTGAGATTCCAAATGTATGAAGTGGTTCAACTTGAATTCTCAGCCCTGAGGAATCTCCCTTACCTATAACTGTCCCTATTGACTACAGACCTCTCCCCATTCCTTCTGCCAGCAGAGACAAGGTGAAGCCAGACTCATCCCTGTTATAAAGCCATTAGGAGATATTTGTGCCAGCTGAATCCATCTTCAATGGAGTTACAGAGTAAATTAATTTGACCCGTAATTTTGTTTCCCACAAAGCACAACTGAGCCCCTCAACATATGGATATTTCTTAAGGAAGTGATTTTCTGAGAACAATAGTGAACTTGAAGAGATTGACAATGCCTCTTTAGTGGTTTGGCTAGTAGAAGAAGGTTATCAAGTTGTCCCAGGAAACAAAAAAAAAAAAAAGGAACTAAGAACTAGACATGCAATTTTTGAATTGCCAGAAAACCATTGATTTAGTATCTAAGCAGATCATTGTGTTTTTACTCATTCATGCTCAATTCATCAAGAAAAGTGGTTCATTAATCTAAAGAACTAGGCATAAAATTTATATATTGACTACTCTGTTTTATTGCCAAGGCCTACTGTATTATACTTCACTTTTATGTGCATTATAATAAAAAGCATGTGTGAATTCTCATCTTTTAAAACAGTTGTGCATTCGTGTGGTTTGAGTTAAAGCTTTTGAAAACATAGTCTCCACACGATGCTATCTGAAAATAGAATCTGCCTGTGATAAAACTTTAACTCTTGAGATGTGGTATAATAGCAGTTTGTGATAAAAAGAAATCCATTTTTGGAAAAGGAACTTTAGCCATGTGTTCAGAAAATATTTAAAGAAAGAAAAAACTTGTAAGGAGACAAAGTAAAGAGCAGTCCACTGCAGTACAAAACAGTCTCACCCTCACCGAGGAGACGAAATGCTTTAGGCAACATAGGGGGAAAAAGCTGGCAATCCCAGCCAAGTTGAAAGACTAGAGTAGATCACTAATTACTCTTTATATCTTACCCAAAAAGTGGAGAAAAAAATTCAGCCCAGGTACAGGTTAACATTATTATACAGTTGCATGTGAGTACTATAGACTGGGAAACTGGAAACAAGCTGTTGGCAAATGGGAGAATTAATCCCCATATTCTTCATATACAATGAAATCTGCAGTTGCAGGAGGATTATGAAACAAACATTTGTTCTCATTTAACTCAGCCTATTTATCAACAGCAAATATCAGCAGCAGAGATAAGAATAATATCCAGTTTGTGTTTTTCAGGACACCATCAGAGAACAAGACCTCCTGCAAATAATGAAAAGAAGATGAAGGTAAATGAAGCTTTAAATATTCGTGCAACATAACATTCACATTACTTACATGCTGAAGAATAATATTTATGTCAAACGATGGGTATGATTTTAACCATTTGTATTTCCATAGTTTTTAGACTAGCTCTGTGTACTTTGAGGATGTGCTAATGCAAGAAGCAGCCTGTTTACAATGCTTGGCATCTCTCATATAAATAGAAGTGATACACCATCTTCATTTGCTTCACTGGCAACAGGTGCTACCATCTCTAGTCTTCACCAAAGGTCAAATGCAGCTTTCTTAGAAACACTGAGCTCTATTATGCTAACAGATTTAAATGTTTTGTTTTTTTTTTTCTGCTAAGGCAAAATTCTGTTTAACAATCAATGTCACAATATGGCTTATTGTTAGAACAAATTACCCAGTCCATTAATTACACAACTATCTTTCCATCAGCTAGAAAAAAATACCCCAAATTACATACACACAGTAAGTAACCTGTTGTGGCAGTAGACCAAAATGTGAGTAAAGTGAGGTAAAAAACAGTGGTGTAACTCCCCTGGCTCTCCAGAAGTTAAACCAGGATGCTTTTGCCTCATTTGTCAAGGAAGCCAGCACTTGGGTGACTGATTTTTAGTGACAATTCCTAAGCAGTTGTCATATTCTGAAGTTGCTCGCCCTGCCCTCTGGGGAGAAGAGGCCTTCTTGAGTTAGTATTTGTGTCCAAGAAGTGGGAGCCGGACTCTGTTGCCCTTCCACCCTGGAGTACAGAACCAGTGCCCTGATGAGCTTGTTTGTTTGAAGCACCTAAACACTGTAGTAATCACAGATGTCCTTGAGCTAGGCTTCCTCTTCTCAACTCTGTGTGTAAAACAAAAAATCCTGCAATTAAATACCAGAACCTGGAGCTTCACCTCCTCAGGAGAGACACCTGGGCTTCATAGTCCACACTGGATCACACCCCGAGGCTCCAGCAATATGTAGAGGTATTACATTAATGAGCTTCTCAGCAAACCATCCATTGCACAGTGACAGAAACTCCAGTCCCTGGGGACACTGTGTCAAAGTTGCAGTATGTTTCAGGTGAGTCAAAATGACAGTCAGCCATACCAAACAGTCATCTTCAGAACATTTTGGGGTAGTCACAAAAGGAATAGCTAGGACCGTACAACCTTTTTTGTTTGTTTCCTACTGTTAAACTTCATTATTCCATCCAAAGAGCTAAAAGAAATCCAAGGTTTTGTATGGGAAGAGCAGCACAGAAAGCAGATTACGAGTGCTGGAAGAATGGGGACCTCATGAAAAAATGAGTGTGTGGTTCCCCCTGTGACAAGATTTGAGAACTCCGGCAAAGCCTGGAAACAATTCTGTCATGTCTGGTTACCTTTGCTGCTTAATATGTCCCCCAAAACATGTTCCTCCTCTGTGCCAATGGGAAATCTTTACTCCTAAATGAATCTAGGGCAGTATCTAATGACACAGCCAAGCAAGCCCAGCACTCCACCTTCCACAGGGCATTCAGAGCAGGAGATGAACATGTCGGTGCCATGTCTGCAGGAAAAGGCACACACTTCCTTCTGCCCCTCAGACAAAACTACTCACTGAGACTCAGAACCATGCTGTGGTAACTATTCCTGACCAAGGCTGTCCTGGGTTTAACCAGCTCAGAACAGGCAGCAGGAAATGGGGCTGCCCCATCTGCCCTGAGGGGTATAGCCAGTATCTAACAAAGACTGCAGTCCATCTCAGATCTGCACTCGTGGGACTGGAGCTTCCAAAACGGCAATGGAGAAGCTGTTCCTTTGTCTCGTGATTCCCACTTGGGCTCACACAAAAACATCACATGATAAAAAAAAAGCTACAGTATTTGATGTCTCTGATGTTGTTGCCCTTTGCAACCTCTGCAGTTAAATCTTGCTCTTATGGTTTGGTGCTCACAATAATCATGCAAACAGTTTGTGGGTGTGTATTGCAGCCAATCCATGGTAACAATTAGGAGAAGATTCACTGTTCACAGAGCACTATTATGCAGTTTGGAGACCTATATCCCAGCACACTGCATATTACCTGAGCAGTACAAACAAGCTCCATCAAATACCTGGTTTTGTCTTGGTTAATACGTCCATTCAGCAAAGCAGGGGCCATCAGGGAGATTTAAACATATACATAAAGCTAAGCATACATCTAAGAGCTTTACTGAATCCATGTCCCTTGCAGCCTTGTGATAATCATGTATGTATCTTCGCAGAAACAAAATGTTAATGAGTATTCGTCAGAATCCTTTTTGCTTCACATTAAAAATACTCTTTGTGCAAGTGTTCCCAGGAGAACAAGGAAGAGAGGATGGAGATTTCACAGCTCTCTGAAGGCTTTTATGCAGCATTCATCCTATTTTGTCCAACTCAATAGAGGCTTCTGCTTCAACCACAAGTATACGTCACCATCGCCACTACCCCCTAAAAAGGCAGATATGGATTCACACTAAAGATGACTGTGATGAAGACAAACTTGGCTGAGTATCATCATGTAAAAAGAGAGACAAAATAGACTGAGTGGAGGTTGTAAAAGAAAACACAGTGGGTGACCAAGAGTACAGCACAGAATAAGAACAGAAAGCCAAGTCCATTTCAATAAGCCAAATGACAATCTCAGATAGAGATTGCTTTTGGGTGGGGGCCGGCTGAAAGAGGCTTTGAGTGGGAACAAAAATTGACTCTTGATGTTTTGCTTGCTGCAGCGTCCAGGAGTTGACACATCTTCTTGGTGAAGACATAGAATTGCATCAAAGTAATTTCTGTTTCCCCTCCTACAAGCAAACAACCTGCATGCCCCAAATTTTGACTAACCACCTGATTCAAAAGCAATGAGGCTCCAGAGCAGGCAGCCAGAGCAGCTGTTTTCCCTCAGGAAGCAGAAGTGACATTATGACTGAAGTTAAAGACACTGAAAAAAATTCTGTGTCTGGACTTCAGGTTCATGTTCACACTTTAGCAGGTTTCAAAGCAAATCTAAGGACACATGGTGCCCTTGACTCCAGTGAGTCAAGTTTTACTAGATGCTCAGTCGTGTCACTCCAACCCCCGTCACTCAGCCACATCCTGAGGTTCTTCAGTTCTTCTCAGACATTTGGGACCCATAAACAAACAGAAACATTTGTTAACCCTGGCTGAAGAGGCTCCCTGGGGAATGCTCTCCACCACTCTTCCCACGGTGGGCACCCAGCACTTTCCAGCTCCCACAGCCAACAGGCATTGAGTTTCAGGCTTTGGGCTTGAATTAATGGCCACAGCTTCCCACTGATTCTTCTATGGCAGTCACTTGGGGAAATGCACCACCAGAGCAAACACTCCCCCAGATATTCCAAGGGCTTTGCAGCATCTCTTGGCAAGAATTAAAAATAGGGAAGTTTGAAAGTCAAACTGTGCCCTCAGAAAGTCAAATTGTGCCCGTCTTACCACACCACCTTTCATGCAGTCCCAGTGGTGGAGAAGGACACAGTTCCCCATTATTAGCAGTTCTCCAAAGTACAAGAGACAAATTATTGCCTGGCAATAGTTATTAACAAGAACAGTATTTTGTACTCTAAAATTTTTGTTTACAGTCTTGCAAATTTTGAATAAACTCCCAGACAAAGGAAGAGAGACCAGGTTACTAATGGGGCACCAAAAAGCCCTTGTCTGAGTGAGACACAGCTCAGATCCCAAAGGCTCTCACCATTGCACGGTGAAGAAAAGCTACCAACCCACTTCGTACAGATTTGCTTTTCAAACAGGAGGAGCTCGGGTGGCTGGAGCACAGCCACCACTGGAGGGATTCAGCAGTGCTCTTGTTTGCTGCTTTGTGTCACTCCCTGAGCCCAGGGCTCGGACTCCCCAAGCTTGTCTCCTAACTGCGGGAGTGCGGTGCCCTCCTGAGCCCTCCCCACCCCTCTCTCAATGCCCTAGACCGACTGACTGAATTAGATTTGTGGAGTGAACCCAGTTGCTTTTGATCTCTATTCAAGGTGCCATCAAGGGATCTTAATAGGTAGTATCTTAGCAAACCCTTTAAGGCCTGAAACCGTCATTAAAGAAACTCCTGATTCTCACACTTGTCTGAAAGAATAGAGGAGCAAGCTGGCTTCAAATGCCAGTTGACAGATGGGAAGACATATGGACTATAGGACTGCTGATCTAAAGAGTCAGAGCCATGGTCAGGCTGAGGAAACATACATCTTTATTTTGATGTTGACCTCAAAGGGAAGAAGTCTGAGGCAAGAGAAAGGGGAAAGGGCAGAAAATATCACAAGTCTGAGGCCAGGATTGCTTTGAACTTGAGGACAAATATACTAAACGGTACCACGTTGACAAAAAGGCTTCCTGACACTCCGTGTCTACACATTTAGCAGTCTGACCCAAATAGCTGCTTGATGCATTTTCAGTAACGAGCCGAGTGAGGATCAGTAACGCTGATGCAATCTCTTGTGGAACCCAAGAAGTTTGTCATTTATTCCAGCACCAGCTATTCGCAGAGTCTCAGCATGGAGCAGGACAGAGGGACTTGGGGGTACGTTTGGTTAAGGCCCCTGTGATCCTTCTGCCAGTCTCTGGAGGGGCCACAGAAGCACAGGATCACCCCAAGCCATAGATCAGTGGATCCTCGCAGATCATTTCTCCTCGAGTCCTGTATTTGTTTCTCTGCTGGCTCTATACAGAAGAACGTATGACCCCATCCCAACTCATTAACATTGCACATAGCATTTTCTACAAAACTCCCCCTGGGACACTTAACTATATTCCTTTCCAGCACTGAAAAAATGCTCAGGATAAAGTTTAGACATTTGGAGCCTTCTGCTGAATTTAAATGGCTGTACGAGGAATCCATGAAACAAATGAAGGGACAGATATCCTATTTTCTTCCCAGAAACAAAAAAAAAGCAGGGCCTTTCAGTTCACTGTCTTTCTTCATGTCGTCTTTTTATCACAAGTGTGCGCTGATGAAACTACTTTAATGCAGTCTGTTCCAAGAGATTAAATTGAATGTCTGTGTAGAGTTTCAGGACTCAGCAGCATAGCATGGCAGCTTCGTTTCACATCTCCGGGACACTGGGCAGGCATAAAAATAATTGCAGACTCTGAAACGATCAAGGAATGTATCCCGGCTGCAACAGATGCTGTATTAAAAGGAAAGACAAAAGCCAAAGTGCATAATGAATTTTAAAAGATTTCTTTATCAAACATGTCATTTGTTTGAAGGACTGAATTGCTGGCATCAGATGTGGCAGATCAGCTTGTTACCAAAGTGAAACATGAGGACTGCTATGCAATGGCAATTGATGAGTCAATTGAAATCACTGATGTTGCTCAAATGCTCATCTTCATTTAATATGTCAATGGTCAGAAGTTAACCAAAGACCTTCTGTTTTTGTCGCCACAGAAGCAAAGCAAAGGCTGCAAAATATGGTGTGCTAGCACTGAACCTCAGAGGCCCTAATACACCCAGTGGGAGCTGACTCTCCAACTACAGTTGTCTGTGAAAAATAATTTCTGACATACCCCTAACAACTGAACTCAGGCTCGTGAGCATCAATGCCTTGTCCATCAAACCGTTCTCTGAGCTGCATTAAAAGCAAGATCTTAAAATGGCATTAGATTACCCAGAAACACAGTCATCTGTCTAAGCCTGACACCTATTCCTCGCGCTGATTATTTCAGGGTTCTCTTTAGGGGGACGCTGTTGAAGGGAAGAGTTTGCTAAGGACTCAGGTGTATTGCTGCTTGATGAAAATAGAAATAATGCTTGGCAAAAATGGAGAAGCTATTTTTAACATTCTTTCCCCTTCAAAACCAAAACTAAAACTAAGGAAAAAAAAATCCCACCACCTATTTCCTGCATCCTTCTTAGCCATTTCTAGGTTACCTGGACAGAAGTTCTCAATACAATAAGCCTAAATAATCTTTTTTAAAAATCTTGATAAGGTTGAATTTTCATACTTTAGAAACCAAGAGTGAGAAAGCAGAAAGGGTGACTCCATTCAAGGAAATTTTCAACAGAAGCGCTCATCTGGATTTCTCACTAGAGGAAACAGCACACTGATGGAGAGAGTGTAAAATCTCTCTCAGGATCTCTGGGACATAATCTGAAAATTTTACTGCAGAGAGACAAGTCTCTGAGTTTGGTAAATAACCCCCTGGCTAAACTTGGCGAGAACGTGCAGGCAGATTTAACTAGTCGGGGAAAGTTTTCAGCATGGTTTGCTCTACCAGCTACACTACCACTGCTTTTTTCTGCCCAGATAGTTCCATCTCCTCTGCCAATGGAGGCAGACACGAGCCAGAGGTGAGCAACTCAGGGCTCTCCTGCTGGTGCCCACAGGGCTGACGTGACAGTGGGAGAAGTCTCTCAGTGCCTAGCGAGATGGAGAAGAGGCCCCATGCCTCTGCCCACGACCAGCGTGCAGCCTCAACCCAGCTGCAGCACGATGCCTGGTAAGTGCTCTGGGACGTGTTAAAAATGAGGCTTTTCTAACATGCGGAAGATGACAGACCTCAAGTTGTCATATATTAAAATGGTGCATACATTCCTTTCTCCGAGCGGAGGACAAAAATCCCTGCCAACTCCAGTCTGTCCCTCTTGCCAAGGATTGTTTGAGCTCGGCTCATCCCAAGTGCCCCCATTGGGATCCAGATATAGATTAACACAGTTTCGAAACGCACAAGGGCCACAACCACGCGAGGCTCGATCCAAGGCAGCCTGGAGCCCGTGGAAAGGTCTGCATTG
>NW_008606058.1:7451-13860 GCF_000691845.1 Merops nubicus | reverse complement strand
CCCCCCTTCCCTTTCACGTAACATATACACTTCAGGGGAAATTTCCCTTCTGTGACATATTTTAGGAGTTTTAGTGGTATACAAAGTCAAGCTGTTTATTAATAACTTTTTGGTTTGTTCCTGTTTTATGTTTTAATGAGAGATGGGAATTTGTGGTCTACTATGAATTTGCAGATTTTAGCATTCATGATATCCTGCTGAGTTACAGGGTAACCAGGCCATCAGGCCTCGTCAGCATGGGTTCATGAGCGGCAGGTCCTGCTTTACAGACCTCAGCTCCTATTACGACAAGGTGACCTGCTTAGTGGATGAGGGAAAAGCTGTGTATGTTGTTTATCTCAGCTTCAGTAAGGCCTTTGGTCCTGTGCCCCACAGTGTTCTCATCACAATCTGGCTGCCCTGGGCCTGGCTGAGTGCACACTGTGCTGTGGGTAGGAGTAGGCACCTACTCCCTACCCCTTTGAGGGTAGGGAGGCCCTTAAGAGGAACCTGGACAGGCTGGACTGATGGGCCATGGTCCAAGGACCGGGTCCTGCCCTTGGGCCACAGCAACCTCAGGAAAACTATAGACTTGGGGAGGAGTGGCTGGAAAGCTGCGGGGCAGAAGGGGACCCAGGGATATTGATTGGCAGCTGGCTGAACATGAGCCAGCAGTGTGCCCAGGTGGCCAAGAAGGCCAATGGCATCCTCGTTTGTATTAGGAACAGTGTAGTCAGCAGGGCTAGAGAAGTGATCGTCCCACTGTATTCAGCACTGGTGAGGCCACATCTTGGGTACTGTGTTCAGTTTTGGGCATCATGGTACAAGAAGGATGTTGAAGTTCTATAGAGGGTGCAAAGAAGGGCAACAAAGCTGGTGAAGGTTCTTGAGGAGCGGCTGAGGGAACTATTTAGCCTGAAGAAAAGGAGGATGAGGGGAGACCTTATTGCGCTCAACAACTACCTGGAAGGAGGTTGTAGGGAGGTGAGTGTTGGCTTCTTCTTGCATGCTGCAACTGACAGGACAAGAGGAAATGGTATTAAGATACGCCAGGGGAAGTTTAGGTTAGACATTAGGAAAAAATTACGAAGGGGTGATCAAACACTGGAACAGGCTTTCCCAGGAAGTGGTTGGATAAAACTCCCTGGGTCCCCAGGGAGGTCGTTGAATCACTATCCCTGGATGTATTTAGAAGCCATCTAGATGGGGTGCTCAGGGATATGGTGTAGAAGTGGTCTAGTTAAGATAGATAATGGTTAGACTCAATGATCTTAAAGGTCCTTTCCAACCATAGTGATTCTGTGATTTAGTTGTGGGTGCAGATCTGTTTTAGGATTTGGGTTTTTATGAAACACTGAAGTCCTATAAGGTTTTTAAACAATTGCCTTTCCTTGTTGCATGTCATACAGGAACAAATCTGGACTCTAGGGCAAAGCCCATTACAAAGACAGTGATGAAGCCTCAATGGAGTTTACTTTTGTTTATATAGCTGAGATACAATTTCGATGTTAAGTGCATGGAATTCATTATATCTTCTCCAAATGTTTTACAATTATTAATTAAATTCTGAATGAATTTTCTCAGAATTTATATATAAAATCATAAAATGAGTAATGGATTAAAAGGAACTAAAAATGAGTCATAATTTTAGCATCTGTGTGGGCTAATCCTTTGCCCTGAATAATCCATGCAGTGGAACAAAGCGTCCCTTTCATGCTCATTATCGAAACTAATTGATATTTTGTATATAGGCTTTATTTGAAAGCACTGCTCATAGTTGCTGTACTTATTTAATTGCAAAGACTGGAAGGGGCTATCACCTCAGCTGACTTTTAAATGAAATTGTGAGAGTAGGTTAAATAATGATTATTCATCCTCTAGAGCTAACTCGGTGGAAAAGTTCTGCTGGTTTTTTGTGTCTTGGAAATAAAACTGAAGCCAGGCACTCATGTTATCTCAATACCAGTTCACGTGTTTCAACATCCCTGGCTGTTCAAGAGCCTATGGTTGCAGCCCAGCTCACGTGTCAGTGCCTGATGGACACATGGGGGCAGCAGGGGCTTGACTGTAAACTGGTTAAACATAAATGTTCTTTAGCATGACGTTGGCATTCATGAAAAGCACTGAATTATTCAGAATTTTCAATTTTCAAACTGGAGTCTTATAAAATCAGGCAACTCCCACCCCTGCCAGCCTTGTTGTACATGTACATGGCTATATGCTACGTTATTTCACAAAAGGGCCTTAAGAAGAAACTTGGACAGGTATTAATACAATGAGAAAATCTGTTAGTCTGAACTTCTTTGGCTTCTGCAACAAGACTGTTAAGAAACTTGTTTTTTGTCTACTGTGAAAAGTAGGAAGAACACCAAATATGTTCCACATAGTTGCATTATAAAACTAAAACATCATGGTCATTGCCAACCCATGGTGGACTTAATGCAGGATAGCGGAGGTGGAAGTCTGTATATTCTGTATCAACCCTTGTGAACTTGCCAGTTTCTCTTAATTTAACATATTGTAAGACAAAATAAGGGGAAAGAAAAAGAGGGAAAAAAAGAGAGGGGAAAAAGATGGGGAAAAAGGGGGGAAAAAAGTGGGAGAAAAAAGGGAAAAAAGGGAGGGGAAAAAAGGGGAAAAACCCACAGAAAAACAGAAAAATAAAGAAAAAAGGTGAAGAGGGAAAACAGGAAAATGAAAAAAGAAAAAATGAAAAACAATGAAAAAAGAAAAATTGAAAAATGAAGAAAAAGGATAAAAAAAAGGAAAAAAGGTAGAAAACAAAGAAGAACAAAAAATAAAAAAAATAAAAAAAAAAGGTGTCTGGAGAAACTGCATAAAGGGAGGAGATAAGAGCAAACTCATACCACTCCTATCTTCAGACTGTCACATAATTTTAAATCTATTTATTAGTGCCTTCAGAAACTGAGGTGCAGGTAAATGAAATATCTTCCCCCTCCTTCACAAAACTTAAAAAGTCAGAAAATAAATGGGATTAATTTAGCTCTCTTGAGTGCATATATTGATGTAAAGTAACTTCATGGTTGCCTTTTTCTGTTCAAGCTCTTTTTGTTTTTCTGTGCGTACATAAATGTCAGAGACCAATTGGTGAAGAAAAATATGGAAAAAGAGAAATATCATTGCATAAGACTGATGTCATTCGTTGATGTCATCAGTTGACTTGGAACCTGGAAATTCTCTGCACAGGCCTCCGTACTATAACCAATAAAGTAACAGTCTGACATTTTGCCAGCCTCTGGAGAAGCCCTAAAGGAAGATTAGAAATTTCTGTGGTTTTTACGACCAAATAAATACTGGACCTTCAGACATCGAGTTATGCCAAGGTGTCTTTCTCCTTCAGAATGCAAGGGAGTTGTGAAAGGAAAGATTAAGAGCACAGAACAGGTAGACAAATCTTAAATCACAGAATCACTTAGTTTGGAAAAGACCTTTAAGGCCATTGATTCCAATTGTTACCCTAGCACAGCCGACTCCCCCACTAAATCATGTCCCTAAGCACCATGTCTACAAGTCTTTTAAATACCTCACAGAAACGGTGATTCCACCAATTTCTTGGGAAGCCTGTTCCACTCCTTTACAACCTTTTCAGGGAAGAATTTTTTCCTAATAGCCAGCCTCTAGTGCAACTTGAGGCCACCTTCTCTTGTTCCATGTTACTTGGGAGAACAGACTGACACCCACCTTGCTACTACCTCCTTTCAGGTAGTTGTACAGACTGGTAAGGTCCTCCCTGAGCCTCCTTTTTGCCAGGCTAAACAGTCACTCCTCATAAAACTTGTGCTCTAGATGCTTCACCATCTTTGCTGCTCTTCTTTGGACAAGCTCCAGCACCTCAGTGTCTTGTCATGAGGGCCACAAAACTGAAGCCAGTATTTGAGGTGCGGCCTCACCAGTGCCGAGTATAGGGGCATAATCACTTCCCTAGTCCTGCTGCCCAGAGTATTTCTGATACAAGCCAGGATGCTATTTGCTTTCTTGGCCATCTGGGCACATGGCTGCATCATGTTCAGCCAGCTGTTGACAGACACCCTATAATCCTCAAATGACAGGTCAAGACCCTCAAACAAGTCACAAGGTGTTAGATGTTAGGAGACAAAAAGTAGCAGCAAGAGTTTAATTTCCTTGTGAGCTACCCAGAAACTCTGTTCCTGTGAGAGGTGAAAGTGAGAAAAGATTGTAGTGACTGACAGCAAGAGTTTGTTACCCAAGAATCTGCCTTTCATCACTGGCAACTGGTCAGTTTCTCTGAGGAAAGAAAGTAAACATTAACACTTGGTGCCAGTTATTATTCTAATTTATCAAGACCCTTGGAGAAACCAAGCTGCAGGCATGGGTATACTTTGACTAGGTTGTGCATAGCACATAGCCTGCAGTGAGTTTGACCACTAATGGAATAAGTACATGTTTACCTAAACTAACAGCCAAATGCTTCCCACATATTAGACAAATGAGAAAATCACATTGCTTTCAAGTTCCCAAACTCCCTTAAATAAAACTTAAAAGACTTGTGTCTGATGAAACTTAAAAAAATTATTATCATTTATGTTGCTATGTCTATTAACATACAAAAAAAAAAAAAATCTAAACTCAAAATGTCTTGATGAGGCTTGAAAAAATCACTAAAAAGACTGAAAATTCCATCTTCATCTCAAATTTACTTCAGACCCTGAAGAATCTTCCTTAGTTCTTCCAGGCATTTTGTCATGGCAGTAAGTGATGAAAGATAATTTTCCCAGCATTTATCCAACTGAATTGCAGGCTTAGCTCTATTAAATTGTACATATTTTTGTCATGCTTAACGGGGTTTAGTCTTTTATTTTAAATTGCATGAAAACCTCACTCTGACAGTAAACCAGCAAGGATGCTGTTTGAGGAATGAATGAAGATTTTTACCCTTTGAAACACCATATATCACAACCTTTAATTTGTCATTTTGTGTTTTGTTGTCCTGTCTCTGTTAATGGTTTCTACACGGGCTACATATTTATCACTTACATGTTTCTTATAAGAATTGTATTTCAGAATGTTAATTACAGAAGTGTTATTGCTTGTTCTATGAGAATAAAAAATTTTGCAGTGTTCAAAATGATATTATGGAAGAAATTCCTAACAGAGGTATCCATGATAAAAAAAAAAAAAAGAAGTTGCTTTGCAATTTGCATTTAAAAGCACTGAGAATTTCTTCTTTCAGTTTTCTGACTTTGACATGCACATTTTTTGATTACAATTAAGTAGTCCCTGTTACTTAAATTGCACAAAAAATAGCAGAATAATGTTTTTCTTACCTTAGGTCTTATGAACCCATGTAATACCTCAGTCAAAGAATTTGTGTTTTTGACTTCACTTAGTTTCATCTTATTTTCTAGAAGATCAACTTCTCAGGCCAGTTCATTGACTTTTTGAACAAGGATCATTTTAATAGCACTGGTATTTGTTTTCAAAGAAATGCTTCTTAAGTGTGCATCTTGAATTACCACATCAGTCTAAAAACAGGAACACACTGTTTCTATGTGTTTAAATGTTAAAAAACAGTTACATTTTTCCTGCAACAATTTTTGAAAAAGTACAGAATTGTACCATATATGTGGTGTTTGGAGCTTGAATTTCTGTTTGAAGTTAAAATCAGTTGATAATTCTTCATCATTGGTGAGTTCACTTTAGTTCAAATCTTTGAATCAAGTAGTTCCTTATTCTCAACAATTGTAGTCTTGAAACAATTCATCATTAATCTGCTACCACATGCTGAACTAGTGGTTTTCAGAGAAGTCTAACTAAAAAAATTGTGAAATACAATATGGAATTTAAACCCCAAAGTCACAGTAACAGTAGGGTAATTGATTATAACTAGTACCTTTTACAGGAGTTGTAAATTCTATTGAATAATGAGGACTCTATATGATTATTAATGATCCAAAAGATATTGTCATTACTTTAGCATCATTAAGAAAGCAATACTTATACATGATCCCATATTTTACCAAAACAAACCCAAAACCAATCAACCAAACAAACAAGCAAACAAACAAACAAACAGAAGAAGTGGCTAAAATTATCTGTGTGTGTAGCTGGTCTTATACTTAATGATAACAAAAAAAATAAAAAATCTGGCCAGCTACATGCAGCCTGTGAGTGTCAACTGCATGAAGAGTTAGGGTGTTTTCTCTGCTGAATAAATATGTGTTTTGGTAAATATTATGAGCAGAAAGACAGGGACTTACATGTATGTCCTTAAGTCTTGTATTGATCTCATGGGAGGCAGTAAGAAATTTACTAAGCATTTCATGTTTATGTAACATACATAAAGGCTTGTAAGCCTGACTTTTAACAGTATTCTTCATCTAATGCAATGCTGTGTGTGCAAACACAGCTTTCCACTTTCCAATTGCAATTTATCCTAAGGTTACACAGT
>NW_008606058.1:3185-7440 GCF_000691845.1 Merops nubicus | reverse complement strand
GAGTCAGTGCTACAGGCTTGGGGAGGAGCACCTGGAAAGCTGCAGGAAGAAAATGATCTGGGGTTGCTGGTGTACAGCTGGCTGAACATGAGCCAGCAGCGTGCCCAGGTGGACAAGAAGTCCAACAGTATCCTGACCTGGTTCAAAAATAGTGTGGCCAGGAGAAGCAGAGAAGTGATCATGCCCTGTACTTAGCACTGGTGAGGCCACAGCCTGAGTCCTGTGTTAAGTTTCAGGCACCACAGTATAAGAAAGACATTGAGGTATTGGAGTGTGTCCAGAGAAGGGCAATGAACCTGCTGAATGGTCTGGGCAACATGTCTTATGAGAAGCAGCTGAGAGAATTGGGATTGTTTAGTCTGGAGAAGAGAAGGCTGAGGGAGACCTTATTGCGCTCTACAACTACCTGAAAAGAGGTTGTAGTGAGGTGGATCTTTTCTCCCAAGTAACTAGTGATAGAACAAGAGGAAATGGGCTAAAGTTGCACCAGGGTAGGCTAAGAGTGCATATTAGAAAGAATTTCTTTGTTGAAAGAGTGATGTGGCATTGGACAGACTGCCAGGGAGGTGGTAGCATCACAGTTCCAGAGGTGTCCAAAAAATGTGTAGATATGGCACTTCAGGACATGGTTTAGTGGTAATGGTGGTGTTGGGTCAATGGCTGGACTTGATGCTCTTAGAGGTCTTTTCCAACCTTAATGATTCTGTGAGTCTATGATTCTGTGAGGTGTGACACTAATAGCTTTTGTATATTCTGGCATGTTAAAAAGAATGAGAAGAAGAACAAAAGTAGATAAAAAGTCCTCTCTGCTTTGATAATTTTTTAATACGAGGGGAACAGTACCAGTGTCTCCAGAGAGAGAATTCATTGAATTTGGTTCCATGATAAAAACTTGCTTTTACAGAGTACAAAACCAATCTGCTGTGTCAGCCTTTTTGATGGTCAATGTCAATGCATGTTTGAGCTGCTCAGGATGTCTTACTTATGTTTGCAGACCCATGTTTTGTATCCAATTTTTTTTTTTTTTTGTGTTTGTGGTTTTGTTGTTTTATTTTGAATATTAGTCACCAGTCACCCCCTGCTGGCTTGCCTTCCTCATGGTACACTATTGGCTAGCCAAAGGTCCCCAATCACTTTCACTGGAGGTGCAGAGAGGTGTGGGAAACAGGTTATAGCCTGTACATTTCTGTAGCTGTGTGCACATGTACTGAGTGGAGTTTGGGGAGATGCAGGTTAGTAGAATAATTATAATTAAATTAGTGTCTTAAATATCCTACGAAGTCTAAACATGCTACAACATTCTGTCAGAAAATAGAGAACATTTCTTCCTTGAAATTGTTGCCCAGGAAGGCTGAGGAATTTCCATACCATTAAGAAAAAATGGTAGAAAGTAACAGTGTAGAGTTGCAAAGGGCATAGGAAAGATTTTTTTTATAGTGAAGCAGAGGAAACCAGCTGCATGACTAAAAGAAAAGTAAAATGGACAGAGCAATACAGGTGAGTCTGTAATGGTGTGTTAGGAAGTAACTGCTAGGTAAAGATAAAAAAAAAGAAGAAATCATGACTATAAGATTCTGGGACATTTAAACCACAGGAAGGAGATTTGCTTGTCTGGAAAGGAATCAAAAGGCATTTTAAGTAATATTAAGCAGTAAGATTTGAACAGACCTGGTAAAAAAGAGACATGAAAACTTAAGATCTCTTTTTTTAGTTCCTCATACAGCTATCTTTGAATTAGTTTTGGAAAGAAGCATTTTAACAAAGACACATAGAATAACAGTTAAAACTTGTCTTTAAGTCACAAAAAGGGGCAAGTTTTGGATAAACATATCTAAACTGACTCGTATTGTTCTGTCTTACAGAACATTTTAAATAATGAAGCCCAGAGGTATAGTCTTTTGCTTAAAATGAAAAAAAAAAAAAAAAAAAAAAAAAATTGTATTAGCTGTTCTTTAATAGTGCTGGCAAAAAGCTTGCATCAAGGAAAGTCAGTGACTTCCCATATGCCTACCACCAACTTTTAAATCCCACGGTTCATTTTAGACACAAAAATTTTGTATGCAATAAAAACATGAATCTATATATTTTCTGGTCAGGCAGAACTCCATGACATTTGCAGAAGAATGGTATATCTGTCTATCTTTCCTTAGAAATGCAGATTTTTTTACATATGTCTAATGCAGGCTGAAACCTCAATTTAACCCCATATTTCTTCTTCAAAAGCAACTGTAGTGAGAAGCCATATATCAAGTTGATTGAACTCCATAATTTTATGTTAGCTTTTTGGAAATTATAAAGTTTATCCATCCTGTTCCATCTCAGAATAGTAATTCATTAAAAAAAAAAAAATAAAAAAAAAGAAAGAAAAGCAAAGGATCTAAACAAAAATGTGCAAATTCCTTGCATGAACAAGGCTAACTAATCGTTGTACTCAAAGGCTGATGTTAAAACTTGAAGGCAGATATATCTTAAGTAGCAGTAAGAAAGAAATGCAAACCTCCAAAACAAAGCTACTCATGGTTTGCCTCCCCATCTACCCAAAAGTAAAGTGAGTACATACATTTTTTTTTTGCACCAGTATGAAGCATCGATTCAAATCTGTGTCAACATTAAAGAAAATTTAATTCTGAGTGAGTTCTAATGGATCTGGTTAAGGTTGCTGGCCAAACACCCTGTGAGTTGTGCACTCATGTAATGTAAAATAATCACCATAAAGAGGTGCAAAATTTTAATGCTACTTATGATCAGAGAAGTAAAGACAACCAACATTTGTAATCACTATGACAAAAGGAAGCAACCTAGACTTAGTAAGTCTTATCCTGCTATGTATAATAATAAGTCATTCATCCATTAGGAAACCAGGAAAATTGAGAAGAAAAAAAAGTTCTCTGTAGGGATTACCCTTCCAAAGTTCCCATGCTTCTTCCCATTCACATACAAAACACATCATATAACGGGTCAGATTTTGCCCTCTGGCCCTTCTCTTGCTATTTCCCCTTCACAATTATTTCAGTGATGAATATCTGTTGCCTGTCTTGTGACTGCCCACTCAACAACACCAATCTGCGGTGAACTTTCCCTTCCTTTCTCAAGCTAGATCCATGGAAGCCACTGGAGCACTGGTTGGAGCTGGACCTTACCTATAACTGCTCCAGGGATGAAGCAGCCTGTAGTGTATACACATCTTTTCAGATAACAAGTTGTCTGGTTCATTGTCACTTAACCTTCTGGAGCTGTTTTATTTTTCTGTTGCTCATAAGTTCAGGAAATATAAAAATGTTTCATTTTTTATATATTTTGTTTGTATGTGCCTTTTTATTAGGCTTTTTTTATAAGCTCTAGGATAGATCTCCTGATCATTTCCCTTCATAGTTGTTCCATTTATATTACCTGGCCTAAACTCAGGGAATTAAAGCAAGACAGTGAGTAAATTTGTAGTCTAGTAGATGGGTGGGTACCTCAGCTATGGACCACTCAGGTTCACAAGCTTGTTGTGCCAGAGTATCCCATATCCTATGGTAATGTCCTGTCCCTGGATCACATATGCTTAATATCTCAGTGATTTTTCAGGGGACTTGATGATGGAAAGGGAAACTTATATATATATATTGAGTTTATCCCGAGGTTGATGGCAGTACTTTGGAAATTATTAAGATATTTCTCTCTCTACCTTCTACACACAATGTAGAAGCTGGGAACACTTTTCAAGGTTTATTTATTAAAGTTCCTGTTTTCATATGAACACTGAAAATGATACTGTTGAAAGGACCTGTGTTGAGCCTGCATTTTGCTCACTGTTTCAAGCTATGTTCCCTCATGCACTAAGAATTCTGAAGTGGGACTTGAAATGCTGTACACTGAGAACTGGCATTTGGCACATAATTAACTATTTATTTGGAAAGTTGACAGTAAGGTGCTTCACCCACTGAGCTCATCTGCTTTTGTGAACAAAGTAAGGAGATATGTAAATGCAGTCCTAAGTAAGCTGCATTCCAGCTAGGTCTCTGTGCTCCTCGGGATTTACAGCAGCAGCTACACCAGTGAAGAAAGTTAACCTATTCCTATGTCCACCTTCACTCTGTTAAAACATCAAGAAAGACATTATATCTGAAGTCTGGAAGCTAACATGCCTAAAAGCATTCTCTTTATGGAAAAAAATGTTGTAATACGCTATACTTTCAGAATCCAAAAAATATTTTGCCAAGTTTTCACATTTACAAAGCAATGATATTCTAAGGCAATTGATAGACTCTTT
>NW_008606058.1:0-3174 GCF_000691845.1 Merops nubicus | reverse complement strand
CCCACATAGTATAACATGAATTATAAATATTTAATATTGTGTTTTAGTATAGGATATTCTAATACTTATGTATTATGTCATACTTAATATGATAGTAGTAATATAACTGATATTTTTGGAGGTGATAAGGATATAGGGAGCTTTACTAGGGCACAAGCCAAACAGATGACAGTTCTCATCCCTGATTTGTATTACAAAGCAGCACTTAGAAAAATGTTATATTTGTAAAGAAAAAAACCAAACCAAACCAAAAAAGCCCAGCCCTTTGCATTTGGCATTGTCTTAATTAATTGCAAATAAATAACTGCACTTTGAACTTTTGAATTCACTATGATCATAGCTGTAGATTCTCAAAATACAATTTTCAGCATCCTACACTGAACATCCAAATAAATGTAACTTTTCTTCTACCCCACTGAAATGTGAAGTACGGAATGAATGACTAGTTCATAATGCGGTTCCTAAGTTAGTAAGTAGAATTTCTACATGAAGTGCATTTTCTTTCTAAGTTTCTAAAAAGTCAATTTAAAAAAAAAAAAGTGTTTCTAAATCAATGAAAATAGATAGTTGTGCCTCTTAAGTCAAAAAAGAAACCTGTCTGTGTATTTAAAGGAAACTAGAATAGATTAAAAACCTGGAAAGGGGAAGTATACTAATGCAAGCTGTTGAATGTGCAGTTCATCACTGCTGTTGAAATGGAACTGTGTTATTCTTCCTTCAGATGGACTAATAAGGAGATTTGGATTCTAGCTGTATATTCCCCAAGATTTTGTTCTGTTTTGTTTTAATTTTTATTTGACTTGAACAATTTTCATTTTTCAACAGATGCCAATCTGAGAGTTTTACATCATCATCCTAACACCAAGCTTTTATGTTTGGTGCTTTGGAGTGATTTACATGTTTAAGTACATTTACAGAGACTTTTGCTAAGCTTTTCTTGCTAAGAAAGGCTGTGCAACTCTTCTGTGCTATCTATTACACATATCATCTTGCAGACCTTCTCCTGATTGAACACTGTGGATTTTCATATAGGTATATAGTTTAAAGGATGGACATGCCATTTTAGTATACTGATCCCTTATACATTAGACACAATATCTGATATATTTTTCTCTCTAAAACATCTATCTCTAAAATAATGATGCACTAGTAGAAAAAGATATGTAGAAAGGGGAAAAATCCAGACAGTTAATTTGTTTGACAATAGGAACTTTAATCTATGAGAGTCATCTCGTGTGTCTTTTCTATATCTAGTAGTGAAGTCTATGCAGGAAGTGAAAATCCTATTAAAGAAAGACTACTGCCACAGGCCAAATGGGACACTGGTATAGTGATTACATAGATTATAAATGCCTGCTTCAGAAGCAGATGATTTCAAAATACAGTGATATCAGCTGTCTTCCTGAGAGTCCTTCTACATGTCTGTCATGGTTAAAGGACTCCCTGACATAAAACCTCTAGTTCTCTTATTTTTGTTTGCCTTTCAGCTGCCTCACATGAAACCAATTCCAAGCAATAAAATACTGTATTTTTTAAACCAGAAAACAGCCATGAGTTTTATGTGCTTTATAGAATCACAGAATGGTTTGGGTTGGAAGGGACCTTGAAGATTATCTAGTTGTAACCCCACTGCCATGGGCAGGGACACCTCCAACTAGACCAGGTTCAACAAAGCTCTATCCAACTTGTCCCTGAATGCTTCCAGGGAGGATGCATCTGAAACTTCCCTAGGCAATCTGTTCCAGTTTTTTGCCAACCTTACACTAAAGAATTTTTTCCTAATATCTTATATAAATCTACCCTCTTTCATTTTAAAGCCATTGCTTCATCCCACGACTATACTTGCTGATATAATAGAGTCCCTCTCCTTCCTTCCTATAAGTCCCTGTTAAGTACTGGAAAGCTGCTATAAGGTCTTCCTGGAGTCTTCTCTAGGCTAAACAATTCCAACTGTCTCAGCCTGTTGTCACAGGTGAGGTGCTCAAGCCCCTTGATCATCTTTGTGTCCCTCCTCTGGACCTGCTCAAGCAGGTCCATGTCCTTCTTATCCTAGGGGACCCAGACCTGAATGCAGTACTCCAGGTGGGATCTCACAAGAGCAGAGTAGAGAAGAAGAATCACCTCTGCTGATCTGTTGGCCATGATTCTTTTGATGCAGCTCAGGATGAGATTGGCTTTCTGGGATGTGAGCACATATGGCTGGCTCATCTTCAGTTTTCATTCACTAACATGTCCAAGTTCTACTCTGCAGAACTGCTCTAAATCCATATCTGCTCAGTCTGTATTTGTGCTTGATATTGCTCAGATCCAGGCAAGCTGGTTACCCACACATCGTTGGGTCCTAATGGCAAACAGCCATGAGTGCTGAGGGAGCTGGCTGGTCTTATTGCTAAGCCACTCTCCAGCATTTTTGGAAGGTCATGGAAAACAGGAGAGGTGCCTGAGGACTGGAGGAAAGCCAATGCCACTCCACTCTTCAGAAAGCACAAGAAATAGGACCCAGGAAATTACATGCCTGTTGGCCTCAACCCCATCCCTGAAAAGATGATGGAACAGCCCATTCACCAACGGAAATCATGCTTGACCAATCTCATAGCCTTCTATGATGGTATGACTAGCTGGGTAGATGAGAGGAGTGGATGTCATCTATCACAACTTCAGTGAGGCGATACTGTCTTCCATAACATCCTCATAGGTAAGCTTAGGAAGTGTGGGGTAGATGGGTATACAGTGAGATGGATTAAGAACTACCTGAATGACAGAGCTCAGAGGCTTGTGATCACCTATCTTTGAGACAACTCATCAGTGGTCTCTTACAGTGGTGCAGCATCTAGTGGGAGGCCTGTAGCTAGCAGTATTCCCCAGGG
This sequence comes from Merops nubicus, assembly GCF_000691845.1. NCBI lineage: Eukaryota > Metazoa > Chordata > Aves > Coraciiformes > Meropidae > Merops > Merops nubicus. The sequence continues at coordinate 307 of NW_008606058.1, read as the reverse complement.
CTGAATTCTGGGTCCAGTCTTGTTCAACATATTCTTCATCAACGACCTGGATGAAGGGATGGAGTGTACCCCCAGCAGGTTAGTTGATAATACAAAACTGGGAGAAGTGGCTGACACATCAGAAGGCTGTGCTGCCATTGAGTGAGGGGAGGGTTGTGCAGAGGGGAACTTAGTGAAGTTCAACAGGGGCAAGTGTAGAGTCCTACACCTGTGAAGGAATAACCCCCTGTACCAGGGGAGGTTAGGGGTTGACCTACTGGAATGCAGCTCCACAGAGAGAACCTGGGAGTCCTGGTGGACAGCAGGT
>NW_008606057.1:139084-139529 GCF_000691845.1 Merops nubicus | reverse complement strand
CCACCAGTCCGCTCCCCTACAGCCTCAGTCGCGCCACTCCGGGCAGGAAGGAGTGACCTTTCCTCCTTCTTTGGCTCCGCAGCACAAGAAGTAACAGTAAAAGAGGGAGGAAGAAAAAAAAGAGGAAAAAAAAAAAAAAAAAAGGAATAATAATTTGGAAAAAAAACCCGGAAACACTCCATGGCAGTTTGCTCTGCGGATCCACCTGGATGCTGTGTAGAGAGGAACTGAACTCAGATATTTCTGCATCCCTTTCCTTTCCTTTCCTTTCCTTTCCTTTCCTTTCCTTTCCTTTCCTTTCCTTTCCTTCCCTTTTCCTTTTTGTTTTCCGCTCCTTTTCCTCTCCCTCTCCCTCGCCCCCGGTGCGCACCTTCCCGGACGCAGGGCGCTGGCTCTCCCAGCCCTCCGGGGTTCTCTGAAGAAACCCAGGGCGTTTGCAGAAGAC
>NW_008606057.1:0-139053 GCF_000691845.1 Merops nubicus | reverse complement strand
AAAAAAGGAATAATAATTTGGAAAAAAAACCCGGAAACACTCCATGGCAGTTTGCTCTGCGGATCCACCTGGATGCTGTGTAGAGAGGAACTGAACTCAGATATTTCTGCATCCCTTTCCTTTCCTTTCCTTTCCTTTCCTTTCCTTTCCTTTCCTTTCCTTTCCTTTCCTTTCCTTTCCTTTCCTTTCCTTTCCTTTCCTTTCCTTTCCTTTCCTTCCCTTTTCCTTTTTGTTTTCCGCTCCTTTTCCTCTCCCTCTCCCTCGCCCCCGGTGCGCACCTTCCCGGACGCAGGGCGCTGGCTCTCCCAGCCCTCCGGGGTTCTCTGAAGAAACCCAGGGTGTTTGCAGAAGACCAGTGTCTCCTGCAGTTTCCAAACTCACCTGCAATACGCTGCTTGTTGCTAGAATCCAGGGCAAAAGCCACCTCATCCCTGGAAGCCGGGATTAAATGCATTGATTGAACCCAGATTTAGAGCCGTTTAGCACAAAAACACCACTTTGGGGAACGCGGAGCAATCCTGAACTGGCAACCTAGCCTAGGCACTCTGCCTTTTTCTCTTGGCTCTTTGGGGATTTTATTAAAGACAGATCTGACGTCAGGGTGAAGGACAAGCCCTGCATTTTTCCTCTGGAGAAACTTTTCCTGCCTTCACTTCTTCATTTTTGTGTGTGGCGTTGTCCCACCTCCTGCATTTCAGTGCATCGGCGCTCGCCAAAGGGCTCTTAAAGGGGAAGCTGCGGCGCTGCGATTTTGGAGAGGCACCGGAACGCCCAGAGCTTCCCACTCCTGCTGCCGGGGGCACTCGGGCTCTCGCCATGCGGCGAGCACGGCAAGAGCTGTCTGACCCGGCTTGTGGTTAGTGCCCTGACATGTATGCATACACGGATTTATTTCATCTCCAAAAAGAGTGCCTTCCCTGGAAGCACAGAAGGATGCTTGCCCCGCAAGCTCAGCCCATGATTTTGGTGGGTGTACTGCAGCATCCACCAGCTCCTGGGCCCACTTCTGCTTCTGTACTGTGCCAGCAGTGGGCATAAATAGTGCCCAGGTACATGGGAGTGCAAACTCCACCCCAAACAGAGCTAAACTCTCTGCTCTCTGTATGTTAATGCATACCCTGATTTCAGCAGGGGCAGCTCTGGATGTGTTTTCCTCTTTTTACCTAGGCATAGGCACACTATTTTCCCTTGATATCTGAATTTGAAAGTATTTAGAGAGTCTTTTATCCTTAAATTGAAATAGAATAGTATAAGGGAAACAAACATTTGCAAGGGAAGAAAACTCCCATTAAACAGCTTTACAGGTATCCAACCCCAGAAAGAGTGAAGACATGAGCTAAAAGAGGTGTCACACTAAATTTAAGTGTAGGCAAAACCTCCTACTTGATGTGTTGGGCTGGGCAGCGACGAGTGGGTGAACACCTCAATGGCCAAACCAGGACTGAGGTGGTGCCTTAACCTCTGCTCACCCTTGGCTACCTTGGTGGGAGTGAGCCCCGTGAGCCCCCCAGCAGCCCCCCCAGTCCTCCACGGGGAGCTGGCATTCTGGTGGGGTTTGCTCCCCCGACCAAGCTCGGCTGGACGGCTGACAGCAGGTGGGGTGGGGAGAGTGAGGAAGCTGTGCTCCAGTAATGTGTATTCTCCTGACAACTTCAATCCCTGTGTGCTGTCTGATGTGACATAGGTGGTTTAATGGTTTTACTCCAGCTGGACCAGGGAGCTCTAAAAGGAGCAGATTTTCTGTGGGGTGGTCTGGGCACCCAGCTGCCCTGGGAAATGATTCAGCCAGAGCTTGGCTGCAAACCAGAAAAAGTGCCACCTTCTGTCTTTCTCCTCTAGCACCTTCACCTCTACCACAGGCCCCTCCCAGGACATACCAACCTAAAGGCTGGGCTCAGGATTGTGTGTTCCATCAGGTTCCTTCAGGGCTGTTCCTGTTCTCCTTCCTCTATCCTCTATCTTCTTTCCTCTCTTTTCTCACTTCCTCCTCAGTTCATTTATTCCACCTCTCTCTATTTCAATATTTCCTCCCATCTCCCTGTCACCAGCACACATTTTTCCTTGTACACCAGCAATACTCGGTCACAGGGAACCTCTTTCTCTGCTGAGGAATCTAGAAAGAAATCAACTGTCTTCACATCATCTGGGCTTTCATCTGCATGTGCCTGCTGCTCAGTGCCTGACTTTGGGGTCCAAACCCCTGAATACTTTGTTAGGTGAAAGGAGCATTTTAAGAACAATTCCTCTGACCTGGGTGAGATAATCTCTTAAAAAAAGAGGTGAAACTAGATGGACTAACCTAGAGTAACAGGCTCAGATGTAAGGTAGATGGCTAATATCTTGCACAAGTTGTGCTTGCTGGCTTGGAACTGAGGGGCACATGCTAGCAGTCCTAGCGGAAGTAGCTCTGAAAATGGAAGATGAACAAGAGTTCAAAGCTCCTGGGTTATCAGACTATAAAATCAAGGGAAAGAACACATGATAAATGGCATTGGAAATGGCAGTGTTGACTTTTTTCCACAAAAAAAAACCCACATTTGGTTATCATCTCACTCTCTTTTGACTATTTCCCCTGCATATTTCATTCCCCTCAGCAAATTCCTTAGCTAATGTTGTGGTCGAGTGTGTCAGCAAGGATGGAGCCTTTGAGACGTGGACATCTGGCTGCTTGCAGCTCCATGGCTTATCTCATGTTGGTCATGGGATTTTGTCATGTAGCAATCATAAACCAGACACTCTGTCTTAGCTTGGACGAGACAGGGATCAAGGAGTGGGCCTGCAGCTCCAGGGCAGTGGTGCCGAGACATCCAGCAGCCCTTCTGAGCCCTTCTGGTAGCAGCTCCTGTGTGGATATGGCACCTCAGTGCACTTACAGGTGTGACTGGGTGCAATGTTCTTTCATTAAGTCTCAAGTGACAGGCACATTGTCTAACCCAGTAACAACAGCAGCAGTCCACACCTCGGCTTCTGCTTCTAAGGGCTCTTAGTTCCCTCAACAGATGACAGTGCTGAAAGAGAGCATTGCAATCTTGGATCATCCTGGCTTAATCCTGGAGTCTTGTAATGGTCGCAATAAATGGTACTACTACAGGCACTTCTCTGTCTAATTCAAAGATTTAAATTCATTTTGAGATCTTCAAATGATGGAAAATCCACTTCATGTTTTGGTAAGTTCAGTTACATTCACTATTAAAAGCTTGTGCCATATTTTCAGTCTGAGTTTGCTGGTTTCATCTTCCTGCCAATGTCTGCTTGGCTGATGAGAATTCAGTACATTCTTCCAACACATAAACATGCAAGGCCTCAGTAAATCACTGCTGACTCTTCAAGAAAACAAGGAAGCCACATTGCTTTTAAGTCTCAGTGTCTGATTGGTTTTCTGAACCTGGAAGCAATTTTATAGTTTTAATGACTTTTGTGTCATTACCTTTTACCTTGCATGGACATCATATCCACAGATGCAACTATCCACCACTCTATGGTCATGCCATCCACAGTGAGCTGGAAACAGGTAGCGTGCCCTAGTGCAAACTAGCTCTGATTCTGTTAGCCCAGCACTTTAATACCACTGCTTCCTCAATACGTCCCTTAGGCCTCCCAGACACATAAACAGGTTTCTCAATTTGACTCCATTTTACGGTCACTTTAGACTAAATAAACTGGGAAATGGATTGATTGATTTTATGCTGTTTGATGTGCCTGACACTTTTACTGAGGGCTGTAGCTGGCCAAAGAACACAGGGACTGCTAAGAAGAGAAAGAGAGTTCAGGGAGAATGGATGCTGCTCTTGCTTGCAAATGTGTGGCAGGAATAGCTCCTTGCATGCGGCAGATTTACCCTGCAATAAGTGACATCAGAGTCTGCCTACAACTTCAAGGGCAAAAAGAACACCTTGGAAATTCCTGACCCATGAAAGGTAAAAGCTGAGTCGTGAATCTGGCTGTTAAATAAGCCAAACAAACAGCTGTGTTAGTTTTCTATCAGGGTGCCTTTTTTTTCTGACTTTCTCCATACCATGTTGAGGGAGAGGACACCCCTTCCACGAAGGATTTGCCTGCTGAATAGTGGGGGCCCAATTGGACCTGCAATCAGCAGCAAGATTGGGAACCTCACCTGCTTCACCATCTAATATTGTTGATATTACTACTTAGGCAATGGGAAGGAGAGTTACATCAGCCTGGTCTTTTGAAATATCAATTAAGCTTTAGAAACAAGAGTATGAAAACATCTGGTTTAGCCGACTCTTGATAACATCAAGCATCTGAGCACTCAGGCAGCCCCTCTTCAGCACAGGTGAGTATCTCATTTCCGTAGAGTTGCTGGCCTTTGCAGATGAGACTTGACACCAGAGTGCAAGAAACTGCACTACAGTAGGAGACTCCTCTTCTACTGTCTAAACAGCCTTTCCAAGGAAGAAGATGGATAAGCCTCACAGTATGGATAGAGAGCCAAATGCTCCTTTGCTCCTGTTCAGTCTCGTATCCCTGGTACCATGATGGAGAAGGTACCTGCAAGGACCTAATGTGGTAAATCCACCACTGGATTCTCTCAGTCCTTAAAAAATTCCAGTTGAAGGGAAGTACCTTGGAATGTTATTCCTCCCAGGTTTCCAATGCTAAGTGTTCACAACTATGTGTAGCTTGCATTCCTTGCTCCCACGTAATTGTAAGGCTGATAACACATGCAGTCACTAAAAAGAAAAACAGTGGGTTCAGGTAGACCAGCCTGACTGTCAGCACTCCAGGACTCAGTAATTTCTCCAAAGAGCTGGTAAAAAGGAGATCCACTGTTAAGACTGAGGATGCAGCTAAATCTAAAAAATGGAACCTCTAATATTTAATTCATTTAAGCAGCCAAAATCATTTCTATTTGAGTGAGAATACTGCCTTTGGGGAGACATGACTGGTTTCATCCCCCATAAGTAGACTCGGATTTATTAGGACAGATCTTCAGCTGGTGTCAATCTGTGTGACTGTTGATTTCAGCAGTATTAATCTGGCTGACAGGGGCTGTGCTGTTCCACTGTGGGCAAAAACATGAGGGTTTGAATGACAGTAGCGAAACCACAAGCCATTAAAATACTAGTTTCTGTAAATTCCCATTTTAAAAAAAATAAATTAGAACTTTGCATTGATTTACAAATCTGTGTTATATCAGATTTTCAATTATTGATGCCAGTAACTTCAGATATTGCATTTTCTTCATTGCCTTCAAAAGCAATGACCTGACTATTGTGTTCATCTGTTCTTAAATTCTCATAATTTCCTGTCGGACATTTATGTGGCCATTATGTGGGCAAAAAGATTTTTTGATGGTTTTGAACCAGTACCAGACATTTGTGACAGCAGCAACAGTACTCTGGCATACCCACTGTTTTTCCTGAGGAATTATCTGTCTCAGTATCTACTTTCAAAAACCATCAGTTTCTTAATTAAAGCTTTCAAGCAGAACTTTAAATAAAAAAATTAAAAAAAAAAAAACAACAACACCCCAAACCATCAAGTAAGATGCCAAGCTCTGCCAATGATTAATAACCAAAATGAACAGGCCACAGAAAATCAGAAACCTGCCAGACATCTGAACAAGCTCTGATAAATCCTTGCTGTAGAAAAGTAGTCTTCTGGAAATAAAGATTTACATAATATTTACTAACCGATCAAGGAAGATGGATTAATAGCACCTAGTGAGTCTGTGCCTCAGCTGGTATAAAAATAGAGTCCTTGGAGTTGCACTGATTTGTGGCATTCATGGTTGCAATGCATTATTCATAAATATTAGTTCAAGTATTTGAACAAATGCAGAAAGCACAGGGGAGGAATTAACCTTTGGGTTTGCCTCCTGCAGAGGTTTGTCTTGATGCACATAAAAAGAGAGTAAAATATATTCACTAACAGACTGTGAAAGGGTAAAAGGATGAAGAATCCCAACAAATACTGCACACACTCCTGAAGCAGCACAGTCTGCTCCCTTTGTAGGTTAGCCTGCTTCATATCATGGCCTCCTTGACAAGTAATTTTATGACATGCTCCGAAAAGTGACTTCACCCCCTGTGAATAAAATGAACACACTGGTATTTTTATTCTCTATATCAGTAACCACAGAGTTATACAACTAATTGTTCATTTGGGCCTTTTTTCCTTCTAGTACAGCAATATTCTCCAGCCTCTGGGATGGAGTTGCTACATGAGGAGAGAAATCTCTCTTTTACTGGAAATTCACTGAGGCCATTGCTCCCAGCTGAGTCTAGGTAAGACTGGAATCAGATTTGACCTTTTCAATCACACATTGAGACTTCCCCACACTGTAAATCTGTCAATGAATTGCCAAAGTTTTGTTAGAGTATACATATCTTTGGTTGGAAAAAAACCAACAAGCCAATGAAATTACATTAAGTGTAAAAGAATGAAGGCTATAAAACATAATCCTATCTCAGATGGGCTTGTTTTTCTCTTGAAAAGTAGCTCTACCCTTTCTTGCCCATGTATTATCGTTAAAATATTTTGTTAATAAATGCAGCTAAGTTGTTGTTTTTTTTTTTCTCATAATAAGGATAATAGGAGAGAAGCCTTATGAAATGTTTGGAAAAGTTATTAATAGATCTCCAGGAGATAACACCTGTTTGAAACATGAAATATTTGAGGATGAGTTTTCCCTCTATGGCTCAAGTATCCACATTCAGTGTTCTAACTGGTAACATTTTATTCAGAGTTTCCCTCAGTATTTGGTTAGTAAACGTTTCTCTTTCAACAGAGCTGCTTTCAGCCTCTGTTTCCTGGGGAAATGGAGCTTATGCAATCCTGCTCTATGTATTCACGCCTGTCTGTCTGTGTCCCTTTGCAGTATCTTGGCCAAAATCAAGCCAAATCTGACAGAATGCGAGAGATCTCACCAACAATCACATTCCTGGGCATTTTGTGAAAGGAGTCACTGAGGAAGAGGAGAGAGGCTGTGGGAGTGTCAGACCCTTGGGAGAAGTGGAGTGTTGACTCAGACACCATTAGACACCAGAGAAGCCACACAGCTGAGACCTCTCAGATGGCCAACTGCGGGAAAACAGCTTCAGCTGGAGTTTGCAGTCAGCCACCAGACACAAATCCGTGGGGAAAGAGGCTTATGAATATAGTGTTCACAAAAATACTGCTACTTTAGGCACACTAGTCCACATGCTCTCAAGTGCTCATCTTTTTATTTTTTTTTATTTCCTGCAAGTAACACTTTAAGCTTCTTCTCTTCCCAGTCCATGCCAATATTTTTCCTTAATTTAGTCTTGGTTATAAAAGCAAAAAGGGTGAAAACAAAGGTATCCATTTTCACACTACCACCTTAGGAAGTAAAATATTAAGTCTATAAAAAATTCCTGAGACAATTCCTGGCTGCTGAGACTATAAGTATGGTGGCCATCTTAGGAGACCTATCATGTGTTAAAAGGTTGTTGGCTTTTCATAAAAAAAAAAACCAAAAAAACCAAAAAACTGAAGGACAGGGTACTTGAATTGTGCCTGAGCACAGTGTCTGCCCAGGTGATGGAGAGAGCCTGCTTCCTTCAAGGCACCAGTGAGGGAATAGAGTTCCGCCCTCTTTGGGTGAAAGCCATCATAACCTCTTCTCAGGACTCCAGACTTTTTTTTTGTGTGTGTGTGGTTTTTTTTTGGAGCCAAGGTACTTAGCCTTTGTTGAGCAGACTCAGGAGTGGAAGAAGAAAAATGGGAGTGGGAGGAAAGCAAGAGAATATGTCCAAGGCACAGTCAGAGGGCTGGAAGAGACTCAAAGGGTCCTCTTGTATTTACCATGCCCCAAAGCACAAACTACATTAACTGAAGTCTTCCTGACAGATGTTTGTCTAACCTTGTCTTCAGGGAGCAAGACTGCTTCCCTCTACCCACTCTGCAGCAACCTATTCCAGGCTTTCACTGTCCTCAGAGTTAGAGAGTTAATCCTAATGCCTACTTTAAGTCTCCCTCGCTGCAGTGTAAATCCACTGCTCCTCGAGCACACAGGAGGAATCATCCCTCTCCTTTTCATTGCAGCATGTAACCAGTTTGAAGACAATATACATCTCCCCTGCAGCCTTCTCTCCTTCCCCAATTTTTCCTACCTTTTGCTCAGATATTATAATTTCTTGCTCTCCCTGTAATCTCCAAAGTGCCAAACCCCAGAATAGCACTGTTATTAGACAGAGATTTTCTGTCTTAGGACTTAGACTTCACTTACTTCCCACTTATTTCTTGTCCTGCAGCCCTTAGATTACTTCCTATCAGTCACCTATTCCCACCACGCTGGTTGCTGCCATTGAGGTGAATGACTGCCAAGCCAAAGCAGGTGGTCACCTGCATGGCCACAACCCTGTTCTTAGCATCTGGCAGAACAAATCCAGTCACCTCTGCAATGGAAGAGGGAGGATGTCTGTGACACCAGTTAAACCTGCTGGGATAAAATGGTTGACAGGAGCAACAAAATCTCAACAGCAGCAGTAACTACCCTCAGATGCATCCTGGCAGAACCAGTAACCTGCAGGGCTTTACTTCTCTCCCACTCTGTTATTTCCCCTGTGATCATTTTCCTATGGGAAATGCAGGTCAATTTATTCCTTCATCCTTGAAGCAAAAAAGTCACTGAGGATCCAAAGCCAACCCCATGCCTACTGTTATTCTAAACTCCTTTATGAACTGACTGTTTCAGAGGATCTCTGCAGGATATTTTCTTTTCAAATCTTGGCTTGTCAAGCAAGATATAGCAAATATCTTGATCAGAAGATATATGTCCTATGTGCTGCTGTCTAAGAGAGGAAGATTTTCAAAAACCTCAGGCTACCCCCCGAGCCTCACGCTGGTTATTCCTCCAGGGCAAGAGAGCAGCATGGATAAGCCCCACTGAGGACAACTCTGCTACCAGATAGCCATCCACACTACAGAGGTTAATCTGGGCTAGATTCCCATCTCACTTGAGCAAATTTCATGTGATATAGTGCCAAAAGTTTTACTACATTCAAGATGACATCACACCACAGTAAATTCATCACCTTCTATGGCATATACTCTGTCTCCCACACTCACAGATTGGTGTTCTTTTCTGGTGTTCTTTTCATCATGACTTGTTTCTAACTAACACATAGTTGGTGTTGCTAAACTCCTTCTAACCTTCAGAGTGTTCAGAAACGGTCTGTTCCACTTGTTTCTTCAACATTTTTCTAGGTGTTGAAAGTATGCTGATGGGTTGATAATTCCATAGTTCTTCCTTTTCCTCCACATCAGTAGATTCATAGCTGCCCTTTTCTCTCCCCCTTAAGTCTCAAATATCCTTTGAGGCAGTGGCTAGCCAGTTCTCTAATATGAATAACAAAACAATCAGTCTTTTCAAAGAATTTCCTTAGCCTGCCTCTTGCTTATTGTAGACAGAATTCCTCCTTCCCACTCAGGGTGTTATCAGATTAGTCATTGACTCATAGCAGCTTTAAAGAAGGTTGATATATGAAAGGCATTAACCACCTCAGTCCTCCAGGCATTATCAGTTGTCCTTTTTCACCAAGTGGAGGACCAGCTTCTTCCTTCATCTTCCTCTTTCTGCTGAAATATTAACAGAAAGCTTTTTATTACCTTTCATGTCCCTTGATGGCTGTACTTCATCCGGTGCTTTGGCCTTTGTGATTTTGTCCCTACAAGCTCCAGCAATTCTTTTGTATGCATCTTTAGGAAAATAACCCAGTTTCCTCTTCTTACATGTCCTCACAGACCATCTGATGCGTGCAATTGCCAGTGGTTACCAGTGCAGGCTGCATTTCACCTCCAGTCTGAAGATTGGGAAGGAACCAGCATCCTTTACCAGCTCATTTTCAGCAGAACAAGGTTACTAAGAAGAAATACTCTAGGATCATTTCTTCTCTGTGTAAAGAGTAACCTCAGTGTTGCACTGGATGCCTATGAAAGAATTGTGCCAACAAATGACAAAAGGTATCATTCCTCTGTATTCAATTATCCATGCATCTTCATTACACATTCTCTTTGAAAATTAGAGCATGGGAATTCTGAAGAGTAGGGTGGTAAATGGTCTCAGACACACACTACTGTGCATGAATCCCCTCCCAAACGTTTTCCTAAACCTAAACGTTTTGCTCTAGAAAAAGTCAAAATGGCAGCACAACTGCACCAACAAGCCCAAAGCCTGCATCTCTTGTGTCACCTCCCCTCCAAGCACTCCTGGCAGCTGCAAGGACTGGTTGAGGGATAGCTGTTTCCACTGTACTTTCCTGTGGAGAAGCATGGTGAAGAAAGTGCTGGAGTCAATTATCTGCTGTTTGAGTTATTGTCATGAATGATAAACCAGATGTTTCATATGCGTGAACTTTTCATGATCTTGGGCTGCAGGCTGGCTAGATAATGTGAAATCCTTTTACAGAATGGAACAAGGAGCTGTAGTGGGCATATAAGTCCTGAATCTAGCACCTGATGATATAGTTTTTTCCACAGCTTATCCCTTAAACCACACACACACTAGTCCTTGCACATCCAGCAGCATTTCTGTACCCATTCTTAGCTGGAAGTGAGACTTTTGGCAAATTATTTGGAAAACTCCATAAAATATATATTCCTGTCTCCCCAGCTAATGCTAAGCCCAGTGCCCCTCACTGTGCTCTGGGTCTCTGGAAGGTTTTTGGGCATGATTGTTTCTGTTGCCTTCTCCCAGGTGAGGATGTTTATTTTTACACCTACCATTAGCATGCCCTTGGCTTTGCAAGAGAAAATGCATCAATCCCCTTTGCATTGCCCCAGAGACACAAAGCGGCTATAAAGCAAGCTAAAGCAGTTAATTGCTCTGCTTCCCCAAAGCAACATAAAGGAGTTAGAGTACCCTGGAGAATCTGGCATTTACAGAGTAGCTTTCATTGTATGAAAGGCATAGCCCTTAAAATCATTACCATAATGCTCAGAGGGATTTTAGGATATCACATAAGCCAACTTCTCACACTGAGGTGGGCTCAGGGTTAGAAGTAGGTTACAACTGCTGGTGTTTGCTTATGCCTTCTTTAAAACTAAAGGTGTTTACATAATATTTTTCTGAAGACTGATTTGTGCCTGCACATGCAGAATGGCTGAAGTCTCAGAAGATATTTGCATGCCAAACCCTCAATCTATTCTTTCTGTTTGCTCTGCCATTTTCATACCTACTATAGAGTGGATGAGAGGAAAAAGCACTTCAAGTAACAGCAGAACTCCCTTCTCACAGTACCCCTTAGGACTTGAACCAGAACTCACAAACTTTTGGTCTTGCCACCATACAAAAGATTGTAATCCCACACTTGGGAACCAGGCAAAACCCTCCTGCAGCTGCACTGTTGGGAGACAATGATGTCCCATTGACAGCTGCCTCTCCAGTGGACCTGAGCACACGTAGCAGAGCTGAATATCACTGACATGCTGTATGTGTTGATCTAAGATCAACCCTAGGTTATGTAACTGCTATATTCTCTCTTTGCAAACAGAATGAAATATGATGGAGTTTTGGTATAAGTGACTCTGATCTTGAGTAATTCCTTGCAGCACTTCCTTGCATTCACCCTGCTAATCATGAGGTTAAGGAAATAATGCTTGAAAGATGCAGTAATGACTTGGAGCCCAGCACAAGCAGTGAAAAATTGCTCTGTTTTAGGAAATATTGTCATTACCCCATAAATATGGCATATATGCATAGTCTCTGCCTTAGCACATAGGGACCACAGAGAGGAAATCATATTACATCATCACGTTGTCATGTGAAGTTGGCAGGAATTCTCGAGCTGTTCCTTAGCTCTGTGTGCAGATGAGAGGAGACAGGGGAAAGAAACAAGTGACAGGTAGAGCTGTATTAAGGTAGAAGGTTTAATTTTTAAAATAACTTTTTATCTGAGGCTGTTGTACAATGACACAGATATAAACTCATCCTCCCCCAACTTGGTCAAAGTTTCTATGTGATGTAGTCCTTTGCATGTAGTTTATGCATGTGTTGAAGTCATTTTCTTGGCTGAATCCTAAAAAAGCAGAGTTTTTTTTTTCCCCCTTTACCATATGAAATAAAAGTAACTGCAACATAGGCACAAGTAGTGCATTCAGTTTGGCCCTACATGCTACTTACATCAAAACACTCAGCAAGAGCATTAAGAGAAGATCTGTAGGACCAAAAGAGGTGGTATTCATCACACCTGCCATTGCAGGTGGCAAACCTGAGCTGGCTGTCTGGGCTGCCAGTTGACCCAGCAGAGTTTATGGTTTATCCACCCACATATAGGTGTGTACTTCAGGAGATGGACCATACTCTCCACCCTGTGGGTGTTACTGCCTTTATTGAAAAATGAGATATGCCTACACATACTAATGTGAAGGGCTCCAAAATCTCTGCACAGTAACATACAGGTAAACCTTGTGCATTACAGCAGTTCAAAGCAGGGCCATTTTTAGACCATCTTTCTTATTCCCTGTGACTTGCAAGTCACAGAATATCACCCAATTGCCTGCAATCAGTTCATGATAAAGGATTATCTTAAAAAGCACCCAGCCATAACTGGAAACAGCAGGAGTTTGAGCTGCCACAACTCCTCTTGCTGTTTTGTTCCAGTGATCTAATCAGTCTCCCTTTGGAGAGATTGGTAGACCTTGCCTCTGCCTTAGCTTGCCTCATTTTGCCTGCTAGCTGTTGTTCCCTGGTCTTTTGCTGACTGAATGCCCCAGTAGGAAGGATATTGCCAATAGCAGGATACATACAGGAAAGACTTTTCCATCCCACTTCAAAGTATACAGGACGGATATGATGTGATTAACAACAGAAGGAACAGATAGATGGATGTATTCACTCATGGTATATGCTGTAGCAAAGGAAGGAGTGAGCTAAGTTGGAAACTAAGTAACAGGAGAAGGAACAAACCAGGCCATTAATCCAGTTCCAATCATATAGTAATCACCAAGGATAATCATCATTACATGCATAACCTCACTCTGTCCTGGTCCTGATCTTGTTCCACCATCGCTGGGAACTCTGCTTGCTGTGGGCAGCCAGGGAGCCCCTTCCAACAACAGGAAACCCTACATAGGGCACCCACTACATAAGCTAGCTTCATCTACTCACTCCAAGCAGAACTAGCTTTTCTGCTATTAACTTTAAAGGCAGAGCACCTGGTGCTAATTTCCTAATTGATTTTCACCCAAGGCTGGCCAGGCCTTGAGAGAAAACCAAGAGAAAGGTCTCTCCTGCCTGGTTGTGGGCATCAACCATGTGTCAACCCTGATCCAGGGCTTGGGGTTTAGACCCCAGCACCTCACCTGTGAAGCTTCTCTTACTTTGTATTTTATCCATGCCTCTAAGAGGCACCTCATTCTTCTTTCCTGATAACTTACAGAAGCTAGATTTCATTGTGAGAGATTTTCTTGAAGCTCTTTATTTTTTAATGTGGCTGTACAATGTTTCACCAGTCCTTCAAAAGCATGGCTGTCAAGCCATGATACAGTATTCCAGTGCACACTGCTGTTGCAAACCCAGGTAGCAATCACATCCCTTTTCCTACTTTCCTCCTAGTAACAAGATAATTTTCTCGTATGATAATCTTTATGTTGTTGGGAAACTATAGGTTCAACCCTAAAGTTCCTGGTAAAAGCTTGGAATCTTTTGGGCCAATCTCTGTGAAAGCCACAAGAAGATCTATTGCTTGATAAAATCTACTCACAAAAAAAAAAAAATTAAAAATAGCTGTCACCTAATTAGTTCATTAGTCCATTAAAAATGAGCTTCCATGTTGTACAGGGTATGTTTTACTTGATTTTATTTAGAATATTATGTGGTACTAAAACTCTAAAATATCTGGAGTATATTCAAGCTATTCAGCCTCCTTAGTAAGTTTACTGCCATATGTAAAACATCAGTTTTGTTAGATTAGAGATATTTTCATATAAACATGTCATTAATGGTCATTAATTGCATTCCTGACCTTTAACCTCACTGCTTGTTTATGAACATGCCTCTTTTTGATGCAAATGGCCAGCTGACTTTCAGCCTATCTCTGCATTCTCTTGTTTGTCCTCATGAAATACCGGCAGAGAAATAACTTTTCCAGTCATTTGTAATTCCCCAGTATTGTGAGGTTAAAAGGAAACATCAAGGAAGCAGAGACCACATCAGGTTTACTTTAAGATGCCTGAGTCAAAGTTATCCAAGCTTGTTGATTTCAAGAAGACTTAGTTCATGTTTTTAGAACCGCTAAAGAACCAATAAGAACTAAAGAACCACTATTGGAACCAATAAGGTCCAATAAAGACCTCCAAAAGTCTTGGTGACTATTCCTTTTCTTTCTTTTAATGCCTGTTTGGTTGCAAGCCACAAGCTTTTAGGTAAACCTCACTGCTACCAAGTGATAAAAAATGTTTGAAACTTCAGCAAGAGAATCTCACCATACAGACACATTACCTGAGAGCATAAAAAAAAAATTAAATTAAAAAAAAAATTAAAATTGCTTTAAACAATCTGATGGTGATTTTGTTAAGGAATCTACCTGAGAGATTCAGAGCAATACACAGGGCATCACTTTAATTATCGAGAGAATTAAGGCATGAGCTGACCTCTACCACTGCCTGCCTGAGTGATTACTGTCAACATTTCCTCTTTACTTATCCTTTGAATATGAACAAATAACAATAAACAAATTGTAGAGTAAATATCTATGCCTCAGAAGAGTTCATTGAAGGATACAAATCTGGTGTTCCTGACTGTCTGGAGAATGAACTTGCAGTGCAAAAGTTTTCTTCTGCATATTTTCTCTTCTTTGTTTGCTTTTTTTAATATGCTGTTTCCCAGGGATTAGGCTTTTTTTAACTGAGGGAAGAAAGTAGCTTTCTTTTCATACACTGCTGTTTGTCTGCTTGCTTTTTTAATAGACTGCTCCCATGGATTTCTCCTTTTTTTTTTGTGGTAAGCAAAGAATCTCACAACACATTGCATCAGTCCCTGCACTATGCAGCAGCAGCACAGCTTGAACCACGTCTTGAGCACCACAGGAGAGAGGAGAGCTAGAGCTAACAGCAACCACTTGCAGGAAGCCTCTGCCAGCCACAGCAGCCAGGTGCTGAGAAGCTCTGTGCTGCTGAGCCTGATGTGGTGGGCACAGGTGAGTTTACAGAGATCTTATCTTTCTCTTTTTGCCTCCTGCTTTTATGTCTCTGAAGTACTGCCAGTGTGTTTTTTACTGGCAGGGGCCCTGCTATGTAGAGCATCAACATATGTAGCCACACACTCATGCTTCACCATCGTAGCAGGCTCATAGAGTTTTCTTGACAATCACCAAAAATGGAAAAAATGCAGATTTTTTAGGACTAAATGCAGCTCAAATGAATACATCTGGAATTACACAGTGAAAGAAAAAGGCAAATCGCTAGACACTAGACTTCCTTGCAGTGAAATTTCAAAGGCCAGTAGACAGCAAGAATGCTCTTCTTGCATTTCTCAAAAAGCTTAGAATAATTCAGGAAGTCTGACAAACGTCTCCGTGTCTCTCCCTGTGTTATGACAAGGTCAAGGTAAATATTTGTGTTGCTCACTTCTTACGCTGCGTCACCACTGGGGCTGTTGCTGAGCATGTTGTGACTCAGGGACCAGAGGAGAGAAAAATTATTTACCCCCTGGGAAGCTACTGAAATCTGTGATGGATTCCTTTAGAGATGATGGGTTTACTCTTGGCAGGGCACATTCTTCTCCGTAAAGCCATCGCTGGCTGATCTTTTGAGGGCTGAGTGACACCAGCTGTGCTCTGCTACTCTGGAACACTTTTGAGGAAACTATTAGAAAATGTGATATCTCTAGTCATTCAAATTAATTACAGATTGAACATTTGTGTAGGAAACTTAAACTCATAGCTGTGTTTCCTGACTCTCCTCAGCAGGTTTTAAAGTGGGTCTTGTTCTGAAGATGCTGGAAAACAAGTTTTAATTGGAAATTCTGTTGAAAGGTTGCAAACGACATGTCATCAAGCCAGTCCTGTGTCTATGTCTGTATTTTTTTGCTGATGCCATTTATTATTTCCACATTTATTATCTTGTTTTGATGATTTCAGCTAGCAGAATGTAATATATCAATGGCACCAGCAAGAAGAAGCATGATTTATTGGTTGACATTAATCTCCAAGTGATGTACTTACCTGTTTCCACTTTTTCTTAGCAAATATTAGGTAATACATTCACACTGTCTCGTAACATCACCCAAAATATACTTTCAAGCCTACACTCTTAATAATTTATTTTGACTAAATATTAATTGTAAATTGTGCTTTCTTTTGGACTGAGCTATCTCTTCATCCAAAACAAAACTTGCCATGGGGGATAGTTCAGTTTAAGGGCTTTTCCCAATGAAAAAGATGGGTAAGACTGAAGTGTGTGTGGCTCCAAACCTCACACTGCATCCTCCATCACAAATGGTCCTCAGTCTGGTGAAGTTCCCACTGACTGGAAAAGGGGAAACAGAACTCCCATTTTCAAAACAGGAACAAAGGAAGACCCAGGCAACTACAGGCCAGTCAGTTCCACCTCTGTGACTGGCAAGATCATGGAGCAGATCCTCCTGAAGGCTCTGCTAAGGCACATGGAAAATGAGGAGGTAATTGGTGGCAACCAAGGTCAAATTATGCCTGACAAATTTGGTGGCCTTTGATGATGGAGTTACAGTATTAGTGGATAAAGGAAGAGCAAATTATATAGTCTACCTGAACTTTCACAATGTATTCAACACTGTCCCACATGACATCCTGGTTTCTGAGTTGGAGAGACATGGATTTTATGGATGGACCACTCAGTGGATAAAATATTGACCCAAAGAGTTGCATTTAGCAGCTCAATGTCCAAGTGGAGACCACTGAAAAGTGGTGTGCCTCAGGGATTGATACCAAGACTGGTGCTGTTTAACATCTCTGTCAGCGACATGGACAAGGGGATTGAGTGCACTCTCAGCAGTTTTGCAGATCACACCAAGCTGTGTGGTGCAGTCAACACACTGGAGGGATGCCATCCAGAGGGACCTCAACAGGCTTGAGAGGTGAGCCTGTGCTCCAGCTCCAGCACAAGGCCATGAACCTGCTGGCTCAAGTCCAGAGGAGGGCCATGAAGATGATAGAGGACTGGAACACCTCTCCTACAAGGACAGACTGAGAGAGTTTGGGTTGCTCAGCCTGGAGAAGAGAAGTCTCCAGGGAGATATTCTTGTGGCCTTCCAGTATCTGAAGGGTGCCTGCAAGAAAGATGGGAAGGGTCTTGTTGCAAGGGTCTTGTACTGACAGGATGGGGCTAATGGGTTCAAAGTGGAAGAAATTAGATTTATATTAGATGTAAGGAAGAAGTTCTTCACTTTGAGGGTGCTGAGACACAGGAACAGGTTGTCCAGGGAAGATGTGAATGCTCAGTCCCTGGATGTGTTCAAGACCAGCTTGAATGGGGCCTTGCACAACCTGGTCTAGTGGGACGTGTACCTGCCCACGGCAGGCTGTTTGGAACTAGGTGATCTTTAAGGTCCCCTCCAAACCTTTCTATGATTCTGTGTTTTGATGGTCCATGCCATGAAAACAGTCCACGAACTCTTTTGGACAATTGTAACAAAAATATCTCACACAAACACATAATGATATCTTATCAGGGGATCTGATGCCCAGAAAAGACCAGTGAGACCAGTGCTGTGTGTTATGTAGTGTGACAACTAGAAAGTGCCAACACTGCCTGGTGTAGATAGTCTTTCTGCACCGTTTGGCCATATTCACTCCAGAAAAGACCAGTGAGACCAGTGCTGTGTGTTATGTAGTGTGACAACTAGAAAGTGCCAACACTGCACCGTTTGGCCAGATTCACTCCCCAAATGGTTATAATAAATATATTAAGCAATATAAATGCAACCTGAAGTGTCTTTGTCTTGGTTATGCAGCTTATAAAGTCTTCCCAATTGACTCCTGTGTCCAGTCCTCTAGGCTTATGAAAGAGATTTTACCTTTCTATTCATCCTAAAATATTCAGAGTAAACATTTTTAAGTTGAAACATCCAATTAATGCGTCACAATCCACATTTAACAGACACAAATAATCCACTTGATTTTTCACTAAGCAGCCCCCCCTCCAGTACTATAGCATATACTGATATCCATACATAGTGAAAAAAAACTGGATTCCCCAGCAACCCTCCAAAAATAAAGAAATGACTGTTATTATCACAATGTGTAATGGGAATGCTATTTGAGATGCATCATACTCTTTACACACTGCAAGAAACATCCTCTGATGCTTGAATCCCATCATTTCCCTTGGAAAAAGGTCACAGAATCAAACCCACAAACCTTATGTTTAAATAACAGTGCAGGCCTGGCTGCAACTCATAGCAGTAATGAAAATGCTTAATTAAGGTTTCCAGTTTACCCCTAGTTCACCCCACATTGCTTAACTATTACAGCATATGTCTCACATACCTGCAGTGAGATATCTTGGGGACTGAAGAGTCCCTCCACACTCAGGCAGTCTGGGTGAATTGAAAAGGATTTTATCTTAATTCTTGCATTTACTCTTTCTGTGGGTTTCTGTGTGACCTTTCATGTTATTTGAAGATTACAGCCTTGGTAGTAAAATCTGTTTTTTTACAATAATTCAAGTAATTCAAGAGCAGCCTAAATATGGTGAAGTTATTAGCAAAATAGTTAAAGACTACTGCTTTGTAGTTTTTCCTTCCATCACAATAACATTGAGAGATAAAACACTAAACAAAGGTCTCAGTGCTTTCTCACAAGGTTTTTAGGTGACTTTGGACAACTACCTACATCCATATTTAGACCAACTAGCTTTGATTCTAGGCTTTCTATATTGACAAAGACTGAGAAAGATAAAGAAAAAAGGGAGTAGAGACTTTCAGAGAGAAGTTCACCCCACATCAATGAGGATTGCCAGGTGGTTGGCTTTCTTCTTTGAAAGCTGAGGGAACCTTCACCAGCTGTTTTCCTGCTTGGGGAGCTTCAGTCAAGTAAGTAAACTAAATAAGAGACATTTAGGCATGTCTCCAGGCAGCAGATCTTTAACTGGTAAATGTTGGCCTTTGTGCAACAGGGAGCACTGAAGAAAGATTCAGTAGACATCAAAAGATGCTCCAGCCACAGTAGCTCAGCCCAAACACAAGTGCTGACAGTGGGATATGATACTCAAATGGTCCTTAAGCTCACATAGAGCATTGGGTCTTCACTGGTCTGTGTACATTGGTTTCACATGATGTTAAGTCATACCAGTAATAAGGTCTGTAATATTTTAAGCCCCTTCCTGTTAATTTTTCCCAGTACCCAGGACATGAGGTTCTACCCCAGGTCCTCCACAACAACATATCTTCCTGTGAAAGGTTGTGAAAAAAAAAAACAAAACATTTAAAGAGTGACTGCATATATACAGGGGGGCTTTTTGAGACTAAACCATGTCAGTTCACATAACCAACCATACCTATAAAGAAGTATGGCCTGCCTTGAACTCCCATTGCAAGTTCACCACAGCTTGTAGCACTGCCATCCTTGTTAGTGCCTGGTTCATCTGGCCTGCTCTGAGATTGTGACTGATCAGCTCAGATCCTGCTGCTCACTGTAAATTGCTATTTATCTCACACACACACTTCTTTAATAGTGACCCAAGTTTACATCAAATTTAATACAGTTTAAATGTGAAGCATTTGGTTTTGTAAAGCTGCTTCAGTTCTGTGTTGTCTTTTGTTGACAGTTGTGTTTATTTTTATAGGGGTAGTGTTCTTCCTTTCCCATGTCTTGTAATGTGGTTAAGACAGAGGCAGAACCTGTCTGCATCCAGACCATTAAAACCCAAAGCACACCCAGCCAGGCTGCAGAGCCATACACAGACTGCTCGGGGGAACAGCACTAAATCTGTGAGGTTTCAAAAAACCAGGGTCATCTTTGTACAGGCAGGACTTACTTTGCTGGAAGAAGGTTGTGCCCTTAGTGAACACAAAATAGTAAACCATTATTATAGCAAAGTTTATCATAGCTTGGCACTGGCAGCTTCCTCAGTGAGTGGCTTCACATAGCACAGTCTAGAAACAAATTTCAGTTTTGAAGGGGTTTGTAAGCTATGTCTATGGCAAGTGACAAGCAAAAAGCATCTAGTTACCCAGATAGGTCTTAAAGTGACTAGGATGAAAATCAACAGCCTAGAACTTGTTTTCTTGGGCAGATAAACTACCCCACCCCTAGGCCACTGATAGGCTGCTTCTAACATTTGGATGGGAGTGCGGGTTGGCATGGGCCAAACACGGACCAGCTTTTGGGCCAGCAATAACATTTTATGCATGACCACAGCACAGTTAAGCCCATTCCCCTATTTTAACACTACAGGTGTAGATGCATACACAAGTCTGAATCTAGCTTGATGTTCCTAATCCTGTTGAATGCCTGCAAGTTAACACACATTAAAAAATCCAGAGGGTCATGCTTTATTAAGACCTCATGTTGTTTCATGAGGCGGTGTTATTTCATGGCAGCTAAGACCCACATTTTTACAAGACATAAGACAAAAAGAAGTCATTTTGCCAAGAATGGATGTGTTCATTACCACTCCATATATGTATCACAGATGTCTCCTAAGACAAAAAGCTAAGACTTCTCTGCAGCAGCACTGATAATTTGTTCCCCTTCCACAGCTAACTGTCCTTCCATGATTAAAAAAAATTTCCTTCTTTTTTCTCCTTAAAAAAAAAAAATAAATTAAAAGCACTCATTGAGATGCTTGGTGGGATGGAGGAATGTCTGTTATGCTGAAATAAGGAACTGTGTTGGCAAAACACCGATGTGTGAAGTGTAACTTTTATGTAAGTTGTCATCTTTAAACGTTTAACAGCTGCTCCTCACACAGGATGCCCTCTTGCCCTGCAGAGTGAGCACACAACAAAGCCTGTGGTGCTGAAATACTTTGCATTCTGGGATTTAGAACGTCTCTTCTCTTAGGGCAGGATACAATAAAAAATTAACCTGTGGATCATTGGGAAGTGTTTAGCAAGAGTGGGAAGGCAGCCAGTGTTTGTGTACTCAACTGATCCCCTTTTTCATGGTGTCTAACAGATGCTTTGCTTTTGCCCTGAGATGAAATGCAGGCTCGAGGTTCAAAAGTAGAACCTGTGTTGCCAGTTTGTCTTTCTGAGACAAAACTATGGGGGTTTACTGGGACTAAAGCAGCAGATGTCTTCCAAAAGAAAGAACACTGAAATATAGCAAAAGTACAAACTCAGTCACAAGATGAGAAGCCCATTGTAGATTGAAACCATGAGAGGATCTAATTAGCCTTGTATTTTAACATTTTTTCTCATGATGAGGCCAGTTAAGGGCAAATGCTTTGTGTCCTCTTTTTATTTTTGGCTCCTTATCATTGTTTACGGGGAATAGGATGCAGAGGTTTTATATATGATTCTGTGGTTCCATTGTTCTTGAATTTATTTGGACAACTTACTCATCTGTGACTAATTATGTTTGTTATAAAGCCATGGACGTGCAGTTCTAGAAGATCGTTTCTGTATTTTTTTTTCTTCTTTGCTGTGTACTGAATATGAATTTCCTCTATAAAATCCTAGCTGGGATCTCATGATTCCTTCTGAGTATTTATTAATCACAATCATTTTCTCAGAAACCAAGAATAAAATTAATTCCCAGCTAAATATCACATACACCCAATCTGTGTTGTTGTCCATGCTCCATGTGTTGCTCTTTAACAACGCAGTATCTTGGGAACAGGATGAATGAACAGATTCTTTCTCTGATAGTTCTTCACCAGTAATCCAAGTTCCCCTACTGATTCAAAAGCCCCAGGACAAGCCCAACACAGATACTGCTCCACCTCCAGATTTTGGCTCTGTTTTCATTTTGTTTCCTTCTACATTTTTACATAAACAGAATTATGTTTTCAACCAGACCATGTGGTTTAGAAAAGTACTTTTCTTTAAAAAGAAGAGGTAACCCCTTGCAAGATGACATGACCCCCAATGCTGACTTTTGAAGGAAAACAAAAACCACAGGTCTTTTAAGGATACCATTGTCCTCCCAGTTTTATTCTTACCGATTTCCAGTTAGCCTAATTTTACATCTCTTGCCAAATGCTAAAGATAGGATGGAGAGCAAGAGAGGCATCGGTTTGACCACAAAAATGTTAAGAACTCTGGGCCGAGGTGATCATAGGCACATTCCAGAGTCAATGGAAGAAGACAGGTATGGGGGATTGAGCCAATTCATTTTAAACATCTATCTTGGTATAAAAATGGAAGAGGGAGTCTAGTTACTATTTGGAATACATGCATAAGAGTTGTGTAATCTAATCATTTTAGATGACGTTAACTCTACCCTATATGTCTTGAACAGAGCCCCTGAAATTCATGGCACAACTGCAGTATAAAAGCATTCTGGGACAATGCCAACCTTTGCAAAAGGCCAGAGCAGAAACCATACATGAAAGAGTGCTTTAAAATAGCATTGAAGTGGAGCATAAACAACGTGTGTTCTTTGAGCAAGAATGAAATCTGCTGTCCTGCACCTGAACTTTGGGTATTGCATCCCTCTGAGATCTGATAACAGGGCTAAAATATTTGACTTACAAAATTAGTTCATATAACACACATGATCATCTTAAAAAAGCCCAAATCCTATGGAGCAGTACTGGAAGGGCAGTATACTCAGGATGGAAACACCTCTAAGACTGTGTATTGATTTCTTACCCTGTGCAAGTAATTCCTACAGTACACATATATGCCAGTATCTTTGGAAAACAGAAACACACTGAAAATCTGCTGAGGATCTTCAGCTCCATCTTCACCATAAGCTCACTCTGGTTTGATGTTAAGATATAAATAGAACATGTGTTTTCTTTTGTCACACAAAGCCAAGCCACAACAATGCACAGTAATGGGTACTCACGTTGTTATTGTTACTGAGGGGCAGACAGGGTCTAGCTCAGAAGCACCATGGCAAAACAGCACAACCTTAATTGCCTTGAAATTGGGTCTAGAGGGAGCAGTTTCTTGTCTAAACCTGCTGTGCTAATTATAGTCCTGCAAAATGAACATGAACTTTGACCCATGTTTGCAGACATAGCTTCAAGACAGCCCCTGGCCTGACTCCAGTAGCAGCCTCCGGGTGGGTGGGTCCTGGCACTCATGAATCACCACGAAAGCAGATCCTCCATGTGTACATTGAAAGAGATGGAAAAATGCTGGCTGAACAAAGTGATTCTAAACAAAATCTGTAATGCAAACAGTGTGGGTGGAAATGCACAGAGTAAAGATGGCAGATGGACCTTGTGAGAGTATATTTATCTAAGCATAGCTTGGAACATAAGGATTGTTTTATAATTAAGATACAAAATAAAAGGGAATCCAAGTTCAAACTCTGGCTCTTGCAGATGTTTGTTTCATAGTTTTCTTCAAGACACTGATTTGATCCTTCAGAGTTAATAAAGAAGAGCTGGGTTCCAGGTCTCCTCTCTGCAAGATGGAGAACTTGTAATTCCTCTCTACACGTATTGGTTTTTGCATGACCCCCTCTCCCCACAGTCTTGTAACAATATGAAGAATAATTAAAATACATAGTTATATGCTTTGCATTCATAACTTTTACATAGAGATTTCCATACAACAGTAGGCTCTGAAATAAAGTGTGAAAACTAATTTAGAGGAATCACTTAAATGTGTCAAAAGTTTAATTTCCTGGGGAATTTCAGCAGTAACAAAGTGAGCTGAACTTTCTTGGATCCTTGGTAATTATCAGGCATCCTGATATTCCTGTTTAGTTGCTGGTTTAGATCCTATACCTGAGATTCTGTATTTGAAACAGGAATGGGAGTTTTGTTGTTTAAAAATTTAGAACATAAAACTGATGTGGATATATGAAGAGAGTGTACATTTGGTGGCTGTCAATCCAGAGGAAATGTATCTGTCATTTAGGTCATCAGTGATGTGTAAATTCACTGGAAGTATCCCATAAATGAGGGGACAGGCTAATAAATACTACTACCACTACTAATAAATTAATAATAAATAATAAAATACTGAGTACTGGCTTAAGTAATCTTCTAATCCTTCCTCTAATATACTCATATTTTACATCACCTCCTGTCATGTCAGCTCTGGCTCTAAGATAAAGTGTGTTTATGTGATTGGTGATAACCCTGTGTAGCTGTAGTGAGAGTGTCCTTACATACTTCGAAGTGAAATGTATCTCAACAGGAGTACAGTGCTGTGGTGTACTGGAACATTGGCCTATCTCACTGAGAGAAGTTACATGGCTTCGGAGCTATGTCTTGTGCTGTCCTAGGATGGTTTTTTCCATACTTTTCCTTGTGAACTGTGGCAATCTAACTTGCTCTGCATCCCTCTCTGCTCACAAGGTTATCAGAGGCAATTTAAACTTTGTGGGGCTTTGGCTGAGATGAAAAAAGTCTAGCAGGTAAGGTAAAACTTGAGACAGGTGAAACATCTTTTTTTTTGGCTAAAATTCCAGGAACTAAGGTGACCTATGTTAAATGCCAAATTATGATGTCTGAATTAGTAAGATAAATCACTCCATTGGTGTTGTCTCACAGAGTGATATCTCACTATATCTGAAACACAGGCAACCCTTTCAGAAACCAGTGGTACCACTGTAAGGTAGTAAGACATGAACTGAGAAAATTGGGAAAAAAAGGAAAAATATCCTCCACAAGTTCCCTCAGAATTAAAAAAAAAGCAAAGCCTACAGCTCACAGCGGATTATGCATTATTGATTGTTTGATTCCAGCCAGAAGTAATGAATAGAGTCTGCTAAGCTGAAATGACGCTCACCCATAAAAGTCTTCAGCCTTTAGCAGGGCTGTTCACTGTGCCAGCAGCCTCCAGAGGGTAATTGTTATTCTGAAACTGCAAGCACTGACAAAGCCTGAGCACTATTTATCAACACACTCTATTAAATACATCTGACAGTGGCACAGGAATTTGAAAAACATTTCAGCCAGGGTGGGATTACTGATGTCTAGTCTGTTACTACAGGTAAGTGGGTACAGCAATCAATGCTAGTGATGTGAAGACAAGGGGAATGTCCAGAAGTGGGTCCCATTTTCAGTAAAAGATTTTTTACAAAACTGGTTGTGTAAAAAATTTGGCATAAACAGAACGTTCAGCTTCCAGGTTTCCAGGTTATGTTAGACACACTGAAATTAATAACACTTAAAACCAGAATACCTCCTTGCAAAAATAAAAATGTGTCTTAGGCAAAAAGAGAAATTTTTCATTGATGTGGGCACTGAACGTAACTGAGAATAGATCTGTGTTTATCACATGAAATGTCTTCAGTACCTGCATTTTCTGGGTTAAGGAACAGAAGTGTCATATACCCATAGGCACAGTGGAGTTTCCATCACAGCAGAGCAGAAGCCCATGTTTTCTCATCTTAACACAAAAGAAAAAATGAACACATGCCTTGGAATTATGAAACTGTGGTTGGATTTCCAAGAAAGCTTAGCAGCTGCTATTGAGCCAAATGCCTCAAGCCAGGAATCCTGGTGTGCACACATTGGAGGAGAAGGAGAGAGTGTTTGGGATGCTTGTGGCAAGGAACGTCTTCAGGCTCAGAGAGGTCAGAGGGGCTGCTCAGAATGGGAAAGGCTACTGTGTTGGTGAAAACAATGTGGAAATGGGTCTCCTGCCAAAGGGACTACAGTAAAAAACAGAGACAGATGTTTCACTAATCAAAACAAGACTTCCTTGACATTTTATGCATTCAGGACTAACTGATGTTGATGACCTGTGGAGCAGTCAGGCAATCAGGAATCTCAAGAAAGAGCATCCTGAAGAAAAGACCCCAAAACTGAAAGATGGTTGTGAAATAAGAACTGATCTCTAAGAGTAAGTGTGGGTTGGAAATAAATCTTTCAGCTACATTCTCTTTAATCCCTTGTCCTTTCCTTTGCACCTCTTTCTCAGACACAGACATGGCTCAAAGGAAAAACAACTTCTCATATTAAAAATAAAAATACACTAAGAGAAAACATACAAACCCTAATAAACCTGCCACTTCAAGATTTTATTCAAAATGTATTCAAAGCTCTGTCTTCAGGATGGGTGAAGGAAGAGGAAAGTGGAGATAGGTAACACGTTGACTGACAGACACGTGGACAGTCCTTATAGCAGATGGGGATGTTAGGATTCCACTTTGATAGCTCACCCTCTCTAGAACTCTACCATTTCATGGTCAGTATGACCAAGATGGCCTTCAACCTTCACACTACCCGCAAGTCTTTTTATGCTGGTGAACAAGAGGTCTAGCAGGGAGCCCCCCTAGCTGGCTCACTCACCAGCTGTGTCAGGAAGTGATCTTCCACAGACTCCAGGAACCTCCTGGACTGTTTCTGCTGTACTGTATTTCCAGCAGACATCTGGTAAGTTGAAGTCCTTTGTGAGAAAAAGTGGCAGTGATTGTGAAACTTCACCCAGCTGCTTACAGAATAGTTCATCTGATCCTGGTTGGGCAGTCTATAATAGACTCCCACCATGATATCTGTCTTGTTGGCATTCCCCTTGATTCTTTCCCATAAACACTCAGCCCTATCATCACCATCATTATGCTCAAAACAATCAAAAAACTCTCTACACACAGGACCAATCCACCATCTCTCTTTCCTGGCTTATCCCTTCTGAAGAGTTTGTAGCCATCTAATGCAGCATTCTAGTTGTGTGAGTTATCCCAACATGTTTCCATGATGTCTCACAACCATTAAACTTTGTAGACTTTCAGAACTGCAAGTGGAGGAAAGAATCTTTTCTTCTCTCCCTCTTCTCCTGAGTTTTTCCTTGGGGACTGGGATCAGATTCTGCTGGTCTTTCATCTGTGATAGTACAAAATGGTGCTGCGGGTGCTGAATCACCCCGTGTCCCACCACACTCCACACCAGTATGACACCTCCTCCCCTATTTGCATCTTCTGTGCAAGACAGTCAATTGCTCCTGTGTTCCCTGGCCCTGGATTGTCACCATCACTGCACATCATCCTCCCTTTCCAAATGATTAGTTCTCAGGGACAATAAATAGTATCAGGGAACAAAGGAAGAGGCAACAGATATATTTTTTGTCAGTATAAACCATTTCAAAACACCCTGTAGATGAAGATTAGAAAGGATTGAAGTCATCCAGACATTTGGAGTAGTAGTGAAACACCTGGCCCAGGTCATCTGTGATTTCTTGATGATGAAAAATGACCCTTGAGCAGCCTGTGAAAGTCAATGATTCAGGGATGACTCTTTGCTGCACAGGCTTTTTTTTTTTTTTTCCCAGTCACTTAAGGAAAGAGAAAAAGTTCTTTTTCCTACTGTGTTTGTTGCTCTTTGGAACCAAATAGAGAAAATACTCTTCTATTTCAAATTAACAGCCTGAAGAAAGAAAATTTCTGCCTTGCCTTTCATGGTGGAAATGTGACTGTAGCCTCCACAACAAAATCTCCTCAAGCAGCCAAGGTTTTATGCAAGAAGGAATACATTGCCATATCCTGCCTCTTTTCCTCTTTTCTGCCTTTTGTGCAGTAGTTGATTCTATCAACAGTTTATTTTTCTTCACTGAGAAACAGCCTTTAATCCCAAAGGACCCCCAAATGCTGGCCTGAGGCTTTTCTGAGCTCTGAATGTTTGGATTCCTTAAACAGAGCTTTGGCCATTAATAACTGAGATGTTTAACAGTTTTCTGTGGCTGCCAACAACCTCGTCTTTCACAGGCTTTGGTCAGGACTCTGCAGATTATTTTTGTATCACTTAATGCTTCTTCACTATGAGGGTAATGAGGCACTGGAACAGGGTGCCCAAAGCAGCTGTGGATGCCCCCTCCCTGGAAGTGTTCAAGGCCAGGTTGGATGGGGCTTTGAGCAACCTGGTCTAGCGGGAGGTGTCCCTGCCCATGGCAGGGGGGTTGGAACTAGATGATCTTTAAGGTCTCTTCCAACCCAAACCATTCTCTGACTCTGCAGAGGACATTTCAGGTAATAAATCTGCTCACAAGAAGGCCCTGAAAAGTAGTAGGGAAAACTCAGAACATGTCTGTGGAGGGATGCCTGGCTCCACAACCTTTATCACCTCATCCCAGTACTGCCGCAGAGCCTCCCAGGTCCTTCACTGGGGTTGTGCTGTGGAACCATGGATCTCTGTATCATCTGTAATTTCTGTAGCTGTAAGCAAGCAGAGTGGTGCTGTCTAGAATGACTGAAAAGCCTGCTACTGCTAAGTGCTTTTAAAGTTTCCCTTTAGCTACCAATGGTACACGTTGTTTTGGGAATTTAAGATAAGAGCTCTGGTTGCAGCTTTCAGCATCTACAAGTTATTTCTGTACTCATCCTATCTGCTGTCTGTCTGCAGGGATTGCCCCAGAGCTGTAATAGAAAATAACATCCCCCACATGCCACTAACTCTGCAGGTTCAGATCACAGCCAAAAGGGTGCCCAGTGGAGGCTGCAGCCACAGGGACAAAACAAATCTTAGAGTAAATGTGGTGCTCTCATGTTGTGAAAGATGCACAGATGGTGATGCACAAGAGACGGCGTGCAGAGAGTCACTTGGCTGCTAATTGTGCACCTAAAAGTGGTGTGAGGATTCCACTGGTCATGGGGACCAATTTACATTGTTTTAGTAGGGTGAGAAGGTACTGTGTGTATGTTTGTGAATATAAAATGCACTTTCTCCTAACAGAGATCAGCACACTTTTCCTGCCCAGGATTTGCTGAAAATGTCTTGACTTGGCCTTTTGTTTGAAAGACACTAGCAAGTGGCAGGAAACGTGCAGTTCAGTTGCACATCACACTTGAAGGGGTACTTGGCAAATTGCTGATTATTTCTCTTTCTCTGTGTAGTTGTTGCAGTACTTCAGCTGCACGGAGTCTCTGGCTTGGCTGTGTGATGCCCACCCTGGGAGGGAGGCCTGCACTGACAGTGGGGTCCTGTGTCCTGCTGGACACACCTGTGTTCCACTGAGCACCCTGCTTTAACCCTCGTCCTGCTCCACCTCCCCAGAGCTACCAGCCCATGCTGCCACCAGTTACTCCACTCATTCCTGCACAGGGATGTCCAGCTCCCTCTCATCACCCCTGCAGATCTCTGGCCCTTCCTCTTGCAAAAAGCGAACACCCCAGTCAGTTATCAAATACTGTGATCTGATCTCTGATGCTGTTCCCTCTTTCCCTGGTTCTGTCTGCACTGCAGGCCACAGGGTGATGGGGATCTGGAGTTATGCCACACCTGTTTCTAAACAGCCATGGGCCAGTCTCAGCCCTGCACCACTCTTGGTTGGGGCTCGGTGTCCTTGCAGTGCCAGCATGTTCATTTTGCCCTTGTCCACTCCTCTCATGAGGGAACAGTGACTTGAAGCCAGAGAAATCTTTGCTGTGGCTTTCAGTGGAAGGAAACCTCAGCTCTGTTTGACCCTCTGTTTTCTTTCAAAGTACTCAAAACAGAACTTCAGGCTGCTTCCAGGGCCAGACACTTTCTTGGCCAGTTGCAGGAAGCCTTCCTGATCTGGCTGCAGTACAAGCAGTCAGAATTTCACTTGGATGAATTGTTCTTAAACAACGCCTCCAATGTATTAGGCAAAAAAAGGCTTTTCTTTTGATGTCAGCTGTGATGCAGGTTTTTTTTTTTATCTTAGCATACTTTTGTTCCCAGACCTATTTACAAGGGTAGATGAGTGAAAGTGCTAAGTGGGAATTAACCATGTTGTGCCTCAGGTACAACTGCAGTGCAGCTTTAATTTGATTTTTTTTTTTCCCCTATACTATTACCATTAGATTTTATTTACTACCCCTAAATGTTGCTCTCTGGGGCTGTGAATCAACTTCTTTCTGCAGACCACCAGTCTTTTAGTTATCACTAAACTGACTTCCCATCACCTTTTAACAATATAAGCACTACATTAATGTTTATCTCTCTCTCTATTTTATTTTTCTATTCAAAGTCATCATAAACTGTGAAGTAAATTTCATGAAAAATGGAAATGAAGTAGCTCCAAGTTCCCCACAGCAGCAGCATGACGACAAGCAACAGTGCAACTGCAGAGCAGTGGCTAAAACATTTCCGTTGGGGTTTGCTGCAGTTAAGGGCAGCACCACAGCTCACAAGCCCAAATGAGCAGGAGCTGGATCCCTTGATAAGTGCCAGTCAGCTGGAGAGGAGGGGGGTACATTGCTGGGACTTTGCAATGCACCCCAGCTGTTGGCTTTGCATCAGAGGTTCAGCTTAAAGATGGGGGAGAAGAGTTGTGTGAAATGAATATGGACAGTGTGAAGAAATGGGGTAAAGTGGAGACACATAAATAGGAGTTAACAGAAAAAGCAGCTGGAGAGGGGAGGAGGAAGTGAAGGCAGGAAAGAGTTTGTGTGCTGGAAAGATAAGCCCCAGCAGGCCAAGGAAGGGCTGGGGACATAGAGCAGGACTCCTTCAGGACAGCATTTCCTATTAACTTAAGGGCTGTGATGAAACCAATGTCAGCTGGGGAAGGTAGATTCCTTGAAACATTTCTGTACTGGCAAAAGCACCACTATTATAGATTAAAAGGGCCCTTTTTTCCCAAATCTCATAAGCAATAGGAGGATTTCTTAACTCGAAAAAGTGGATTTGTGTAGAAGGGTTCAGCTGGACCAACTGCCCCATTTCAAGTGTCCTCACAAACCTTTTCCAGCATAGACCTGACCTCTGGTATCATCAAGAACAGGGTGGGAATATGGTCTCCTCTGATTTATCTTTTCCTGGGAATAATTTATTGCATTTCTATACTTCAAAACACACCTGTCTTTCCTCTCCAACCCTCTCCCACACCTGAGATGACAGAAAATAGGAGTTAGGTTATGAAAGAAGCCCAGGTAGACGTGTTTGGGAGCTTATAGTTCTCCCAACCATGTTTGTATTTCAACTGGCACACTTCAGAGCTGAGAGGACAAAACTGCTGGGAAGCTGAATCTCAAGAGACTACTGACAAGCTGGAAGTGGTTCTTGTTATCTGTGACTTAGACTAGTTACACTAGGTCTTTATTGTGCTTATCTGTCTGTAAAATGGGAATAAAAAAACTCTCCTCCCTTCACAGGCAAGCTAAAAAAATAAATGCTTCATATTGTAAGCTATAATAAAAAAGGTGATTGATTTTTGTTCATTTGTGAATAGCAGAGAAACACCCTATAGAGACATGAGTTCTGGGGATACAGAGCACCCACCCTCCCTGAAGGTCTGCTACTGGGCATCAAAAGGAGTACTGCTCTTGGGCATCATGCTGCACAACCACGCGTGCCACACTCACACAAGATGTTATGTTCTTCAGGCAACCCATTAACTGAATTTGAAGTGATGACCATCAGCCAAGGAGGACCAGGAAACCTAGCAGGTAGTGAGGGTGACAGGAGTGGAGAAGTAACCGAGGGAGGTGAACCACTGACACCAGCCCTGGGCTGTCACCAGCTTATCACTGATAAGCTTGTGCAAAGAGGAACAGGAGAGCACTGAGAATAATAAGAAAGAAGGTAAGTTTCACCCAAAAGAAAAGGTTGAATTAAAGTAGTAGGTGAAATTCGTCTAAGCGGATCCCAAGCACATGATCCCTGGGACTCAGTCTCAAAGTTTAGCTTTCTAGTCTTCTGCAAGGCTTCACTGGGCTCCAGTCTGTGACACAGTGGCCTTACTGAGAGCTAAACGCAGGCCAAGAGGTCTATTTTTAGCATACTAAAATAGTCCAAAAAGGTGAAAAAAAGGGTGTAAAGCCGAAACTGGACTCCAGAGTGGAGGGTTGTGGGGGCTTTCTTTTTTTCTGTGAAAAATGGCTTCTCAGAGAAAGTGCTCCCTTTGGAGCATTTGTGGCATCTTGGCAAAGGAATAATTCATTCCCTCATAAACACACTCATCGCTTTGAGTGCCCCGGGTGTAAATCAGTGCAGCCTGGAGCTGCTGGCTCTGCTGGCACGTCTGACTTCAGCTGAAAAGCAGGCCCATGCCTTTGGATTATGAGCTCACTGCCAAGTTTAAGAGCTTCTGCCCTTCTTCAGGCATTTATTACCAGGCATGAAAGGAGTGCAAGCTGCCATGCAAGCAATCCGAAGCAAACATCTGCCAGTTTGTCTTCTCCCTCTGCCTGGCAGCTCTCTGCTGCCTTTGAAAGCTGTCAGGCTTGAGACTGTGTGCCTCACTGTGCTGGCTGGCTCAGGAACAATTTGTCAGTCTGATTCTTTAGTTGGCTTCATGGGATCCTGTCTCCTGGGAATGCTTGTCCCTGAGGATTCCTGCAGGCAGACATGCACCCCTTGTGTCATGATGTCCAAGGGGTTCAGCCTTCATCTCACAGCACAGTCCTGACAGCCCAGGAGCCTGTAGTAGAAACTGAAAAACCAGAGTCAAAGCAGCCAGGGCACCAGCAATGACTCTGAAAGTGTTGAAAGTGTTATTTCCTGCCCAGATCTTATGGAGTATTTACCTGAAAGAATTAAGGATGGGATAGCAGGTGTAGTACAGTGTTTAGTTCCTGAGGTGCTAAGTTAGATGCTCAAATAACTTTGTGAATTTGGACCAGAAGGGGAGATGGTACAGACCTCTCTTCAGCACACTTTTGGCAGTGGCTGCCTACTTTCTGGATGCTTTATCCCCCTGAGAAGTTCCTCCTTGATGAGGGAGGGACAGGGTGAGATCTATCCTTCCACTGCTGTAAGCATTGCTGCAAACATCTCCACTACTTCTGAACACCACATGATAGGATCTGACTTGTGTAACTGCCCTACACCTCTTCTGCTGACTGCTTGCCCAATGAAGAAGGATATTATCATTAACAGGCAAACCAACAGCCAAAGTCCTCCCTCTAATCTTAAATTACACACAAAAGATCCAAGATGCCAATCACTGGAGGGATTAATAAATTAATGCGTTCACTCACAGCATATGATGCAAAGAAGAGAGCAAACTGACTCAGACACAAAGCCATGGGGGTGGGACAAGTCAGGCAATGAGTCCAACCATAGAGTAATTTCCCAGAGAAAGCCTCATGATCTTGCCCCACCATCCTGGGAACTCCACTTGCCATGAAGAGTCAGGGAAGCTCTTCCAACAACCAGAATCACTACATGTATACTGTGTAGGCAGAACTCCAAACCCCACTGTAGTCAGAGTCAGCTCTTATAGAGGTGGCTTCTTGATCCACCTCAAAGTTAATGTGGAAGGTGGGGGCACCTGGTGGTGATCTCCTCATCAGTTCCCACCCAAGGCTGGCCAGACCCTGAGTGAAAACCAGTCAGGAGGGTCTTTCTTGCCTGGTTGTGGCCATCATCCATATGCCAACCCTCATTCAGGGCTGGGGGTTTAAACCCCAACACTTCAACACCATACCCCTGCCACAAGTTAGGATTTTGAATGAAAAAAACCACTAATTTAGAATTTTTCTGCACTTTAGGCTGTGCTGAGATACTGAACCTAACCATGCTGTTTTGGCCCATTCCTTTGATAAACCAGTCATTCGGTGTGTTAGTTATTTGCTCTATCTTTCACCTGTACATGGGCTTCAGAATTAAATCTGCCAGCTACCAACATCCCCCAATCTAATCAAATATTAGGTACTTCAAATCCCCATCTCAAACTGCAGATCTGAGGTCACATCCCTCTGACCCATGACTTGCCAGCACTTCTTATGCTGATAACATCTCTAATCTCCACCTGGCTGCTTGTGGTCCTCTGCTCTGCACTGCCATATACAGCTCGATCTGCATACAAGTTCCACTCCATCATGGTGCTGCAGAATCGTATATCTATCTATCTAGTACATCACTGAAATGATGGCAGAATCCATTCTGCTTCAAGTTTCTTAAGCTCAGTGCTCACCCTTGGGAAAAAAATATCATCATGGTCATGATAATAAAGGACTGTGGTGGATGGGAGCTAAAAGCCTACTTGAGGCAGGGTCTACCAGTCTTTCATGCTTGAACTGTGCCACTTTTGGTAGTTACAGAGTAAGGCAGCCAGCATCCAGTTACTCACATTTGACTTGCCACTTCAAAGATTAATTCAAACTTTTATTCTGTTTATTTTTTTCTTATGATACAAATACCAAGGAAGCTCTTCAGAGCCAGAATAAATCCCTGCCTTGCCTAAAGATCCTGTTCTTAAAGTGCCTGCTAAAATCTTTTAAATAAAAGACATCTCGCTGATTCCTTCTATAATTTAAAATTGACATATCTGAGCAACTGCAGTTGTATAATGTAATTCTTTTTGTGAGAGATGTAAAATCTAAACCACAGCCTCCCCAATGTTGGTGTTTTATTGGTTTTACTTTTCTTCTTCACACTCCTCAAAAAAAAAAATTAATTCATCTGACTCCTGCAGGGTTACAACAATCTTAGAGCTCCTTATACAATAATTTTTTTCCATTTTTTTTTCTTTGGTCTGAACTTTGGATCAGGCCTTCCAGCCCAGAGGGTCTCCATTTGCTTTGCTATGGAAAGGCAACTCTACTTCATGCCCTCTCTGCACAGGATGTGTCAGTCTGTGGGAGTCAAATTGAGAAGGAACAACAAGACTTTTTGCTCTTCAGCTTGGGTTCCCATTTCACTTAAACTGCCTGGCACATGCAGACCAGATCATCTTCAGTGGCACATATTAAACTTTGCTGTAAACTGGTAACTCCACTGACTTCTTTTATATTGTTGCAAAACAGAGGTATGTGGCATGAGAGAGTGCATATACATATATTAATAATTAATATAATGCTCATGAAAAGTGCTAACTGCCCCTGAAAACTGGCTATTCACATGAAATGAAAAGAATAGGCACACTTTTTTTGGTCTGTCTTGCTAAAAATCTCCATCTTTGCCAAGGAAACCAAGCAAAAAGCTAAATCCTCCCTTCAGAAGCCAGTGGATGAAGTGCTGCAAACAGCAGTGGTGCTTTTTGACGTGGGCATCCGCTGGTTAGGAAAGGGCCAAGGCTCCTAAACGAGCACCACCCACTGCACACATGTTGGGTGGGGCTCACAAAGCCACAATGGGAACTGGGCATCTGGATTCCCTGCAGGTTGGTGGAATCTGACTTACAGAATTCCTTAGCTTTGAAAACCAGCTGTAATGTATAAAAATATCCCCTCTTGTCTGACTTTGATACGTGGCCTAGAAGACGCTATCAGTTTTGTTGACTTTTGCTCACTAGCCTCTCTGTAGAGTGATTGCATAGGAAGCAGCCAAGATAAACTACTGGGACACGGCCTCTCATACCATGAAAGCAGAATGCATGGGGAATAACAGGCAGGAAAACAAGATCTCCTTAAAACAACAACATAATAGCTTTTGTAATGACTAAAAAATCTGTGCTGTGAAATGTCGCATTTCCACAACCAATCATACCTCCAGCTTCCTAAAGAGTGAGCAAATGTGGCAGGAATCCTGATGCAAAACTGTCTTAATTCTCCTTGATGGCACAGCAGCTCTCAGCTGATGTTTGCTGAGTTTTAGTCACTGCTGGCATCAGTGTCTTTTCTTGGGCAGCTGGACAATGAGGAGCAGGAGCTAACATCATCTAAGGCCATGCTAGAGGGTTCATATCAGCAGGGGCAGGAACTTGTGACCTCTCAGCTTTGGGCCAGATCAATGTCACAGAAACAGAAAAAGCTGAAAGTACTGATTTATCACACTCCCTATTAAACAAATCCTCTCCCCACCTGAAACTTATATAAAATCCCTGCTAGGCGGGTTTCTATGTTTCAAAGACCAAATGGAAACCATGTGGAGGATCTTTGGCTTTGTGATCATGTTTATTTTTTTAGCTTCATATAGGGAGGAGCAACAGTCTATAAAGCTATAATTACTATTATATAAGCCACCACTATATACCATAGCTGGAGCAAGCTAGAGAGAATATGAGCCTCTCATGTAATACAGAGCATTGGCTGTGATGCTGCTGTGGTGAAAGAGAGTTATTAAATTTAACCAAGAGAAATATATGATGTGGGTCCCTGCAATAGCAGGGAAACTACCATGATGTTCCATCTGTATGTGTCAAGTATTTATGAAAAAAAATAATGTTCCAGCATTGCCATTTAGTCAGTTGTTTCCTTTCCAACTCTGCATGGTAAAAATCTTTCTAATACTCCACATTTTATTCTGTTGACTAGTGTCTCCTGCACAAAAGGATCACACAAAATGCTGTAGGTTAGATATTAAAGACTTAAAATGCAACACAACTCAGCTCCATATACAGAAAGGTTCTGATGGCTTGTCTTTCAAAAAGTTTAGATTAAATAACTTAATTGGTATTAACTTGGTTTGTCCATGTGTGTGTTCATGAGGAAGTTTCAAAGGATGCTTAATTTTAGTGAATTATAGCTATTTCCAGTAGGAGGTAGGAAAGCATGGCTCTGCTCAGCATGCTTCTGCACATTGTTTCACCACCAGATCACTGAAGACTTCAGTATTTCAGTTTAAAGTAAAATGACCTAAATAGTCTGAGAATGTATTTTTCTTACGAAGAATTACATGTGGGAGCAGACTTGGACTGTCAGTATCACTAAGCTCTCCCGACATCTCTGTCAGTCAGCTCACATGTAGGCTTTCCTAATTAAATCTCCTTACTGGATTTGACTGGGCTGTTTCTAACTGTTTGTTTCCCCATGAGGAAGAGTGGTAAAGTCAGGAAGGTGACCAGATTTAAAGCCAAAGACTGGATCACTTGTACTGCTGCAGAAGTGTGGTGGTAGAGACCCCCATATCCTGGGCAACCTAGTCCCAAAACATGGTTTTTAGTCCACATTGCAAAACCAACACCATTGTTACATTGTTTTGCAAAGAAAATAGACCAAACAGCTGGGTAAATCTTGGTAGTCAAACCATTTCAACCTCATGCACCCACCTGGAACCAAGGCAATCCCCCCACCTCCCCCAAATGACAGCAAAATGGATCAGTGGGACACGCCCAGGTGAATCCATTGCTCCTCTATGTTGACTATAGGCTAACCTCTTACTAATACAGCCTGGCACATGGCTATACCAAGCCCATTCTCCACAAACAATAGCCTGTTTAATGTCAGTATTTCACAGGGATTTGGCTGGTGTCCTGGAGAATATGATTTTTTGGAAGAGTACAGTGCAGAAAAAAGAGAAGATACCTGTGTTGGGATTGAAAGATAGATAGCAGAGTGACCTAAAATACTTTTAAATGGGTTAAATGCATTTGTTTAATGGATGAAGAACTTCTAACTTTTGCTGAAAACTTATACATAGATATACACACACACACATATAATATAAAAAAAGATTCACAGGACTATTAGGGCCAAACTAATGAGGACCAGGATGCTGCCATTGTAGAAATTAGGTGACAGAACTAGAGAAATCCACATTTCTTTTACCCAAGTCACTGTTCAATGAATATGAAACACTGTAGCTCAGCTTTGTGTCTACCCAGGGCTGGAGATACGCAGTTAGTCACGTGTGTATGTGTACACATGTAAAATCATACCTGCTATTAAAATAAGTACTTTTGGCAGGGCACATTACATTTTGAACAGAATCTATTACACATCAAACACATCAAAAAGTAAAGCCAGTCTTGGCCAAGGAGACACAACTGCTGCATCTACAGTTACTGCAAAGAAAACATCCCCCCTTGAGCTATATGATTAAGATTTTAGCTTTTTTAAAAAAAAATTCTTAAATAGCATAGGTAAGGATAATGATGGAAAATAAAGTTTGATATTCTTTACTTTTTTTTTTTAAATCAGTTAACAAGCTTCTTGATTCCTCTATTTACTGTTTATTAAAGAGGATCTAAGTATAAGAACTGAGCGTTACAGTCTTCTTCTACCTAGGTAAAACCTTCAGAAAGCTGGACACACCACAGACAGCAGTAACTGCTCATGCACTGGCAAAGGCCCCAAGCAACAAACAAACTTCATGAGTTTGGGTCCTACTGGAATCAATGGAAATTTTGCTACTATTTTCAGGACAACCTTGATTTAATTTTTTGTTCTCAAGTCTCCTGAACATGCATGTGACATACCATCAGCTGAGGATTACCTGTTGTCATATGGTCACCACAATGAATAACCAAGCTAACCCAAGCCACCTTCAGAGCCATTAGAGACACCCTAGAGGGGCTTTTCCTTATGCTTCCAAAACTATCCTCTGTCTCTTCCACTGACCTGCCTGATAGAGAAAGATATTATCATTAACAGGCAGGCCAGCAGCCAAACTGCCCCCTCTGCTTTTAAATCATACACAAACAATCCACAGTGCTACACCACCAGAGAGAGGAATAAGTCAATGCACTCACTGCATAGGATGTGAAAAAGGGAGCAAGCTGGTCAAGGATCCAAGCCATGGGAGATGGAATCAGCCAAGCCATGAGTCGAGTCACATAGTAGAGACTCATGTTTCTCCCCACCACCCTGGAAACTCCACTTCCTATACAGTCAGGAGGTCTTTCTGGCAACCAGCACACACACACAACACAACTGCTGCATAAGCAAGTCTCCAAACTCTACTGCAAGCAGAGTCAGCTCTTATAGAGGTGGCTTCTTGCCCCACCTCCAAGTTAATGTGGAAGGTGGGGGCACCTGGTGGTGATCTCCTCATCGGTTCCCAACCAAGGCTGTCCAGACCCTGGGTATAAACCAATCAGGAGGGGCTGTCTTGCTTGGTTGTGGACATCTTCCATATACCAACCCTCATTCAGGGCAAGGTGTTTAAATTCCAGCACTTCATTATCTCACCTTCTTCTTACAAAAGATAAATATTCCGAAGACAGCATTTTCTAAATGTAATTAACATATGCTTTGTGTTATCTCTGTGGTGTGTTGTGCTTCACCCAAATGGCCTTCAACATATTTTCACAGGTCATGAGCTGAATGTAGCATGTGCATGTGCCTGGCTTCATGTGAGCACACTCAGTGCACTCTTGATTCCCTTCTTACATGGTTCTTCTTGGATCCAAACCCCTCCCACTTAGAAGCTTTTTAGCCTTCTTCAGAATGCCAAATCTGGCTCCCACTCCTATTGGCAGCTTGTAATAGGAGGAGTAATAAACAAGAAGTCATCAGATATGACATCTAGCAAATTTGAGCCTCATCAGCTGAAAGACTTCTCAGAGTTTCAGTGTACACGTTTTCTGGCTCAGCTACTACAATGTGTTGGCATTTGTGTGATCCCAAGAAGTAAAGTCCAGGTACTTCTGTTTTGTTTTTGCAGTTTTTATTGATACTTCATTTTTCTAATTACATTTTCTTCTGACCTAAAGTGATAGCTGTAAGGGCTCGTTTTGTGCCATATTCAGAAATTTTATTGAAAAAATACTTTCTCAAAAGGTCTAACTTAATTGTTGGGGAAGTTAACTAAAGGAAGCAATTTGTTTATCTTGTGTGACAGACTCATCCCGTAGCATTATGATTTTTCTATCTGCTGTAAGCCACCTTGTCTCCCAGTGGCTGACTCTCCTGGGAGGTAAGTCCTTCGCTGGGAGCTTCACTAGGGCTGTTTCCTGCAGTTGGCTCTCCATTACTTGCACTTCCTGAAAAGAGAATATAATTAAGATTAAAATAAATGTTGTATCTTTGCTGCAGGAAGCTAGAAGGTGCACACTTTGTTAATGACACTGAAGAGCCTTTTCATGCAGCTATAAGTGTTCAGGAAGTTATTTTTCTCAGTTTGCAGTCCATTTGCAAAATGCTTTAGGGTAATGGCAGCTCACCTAATGGTAATTAAGTACCATGCTTCCAGCACACTTTAAATAACTGCCACTGGAATGCAAAATATTTTGCACTCCACTTGTGCAAAACTTGCTCTCTGTTTTGTATTATCTCCAGATACTTCCCTGCCAGGCAGGAAGTAGAACAAGGTGTGAACAGAATGGGTAAAAGATGAATGCTAACCACAATATTCCTGATTTGGTCTTGGTTCAAGTCTGAGTTACGAACACTGTTGCTTCATTTGGACTCTTGTGTGGCTACACACGGTGTCAGAGCTAATGGAGCAAGCTTCAGCTTTGCTAGCTGTCGAATTTTCTACTGGTGGGGTCTAGGCTGGCTAACTTGGACACATAAATAATGCCTAAATGTCTAAATTTAGGCACATGAGTCAGTCAGTCAAGACTTCACTTTAAGGGCACTAAAGGTATCTCCTTCTCCTCACTTGCAATGCTGTTTACAGAGGCACTTAGTTTAGGAGGGCTGGTTCTGTGTCGATGCCAGTTAGATAGGTAAGAGATGTAGGCTGGATTGAAGTCTACCCATTTGGGATGCAGTGATAGGCCCCTCACAAAGGAACTCACTGTTCTGCAGCACAGCCCACCACACTATGCAAGGGGAACTGCAGCACCCAGACGTACTGTCTGAACATGCACAAATGTTCTGGAGCTCCTGTTTCTAACTGCATTTCAAGTCGTTAGCACACTCCCTGGAAAAAGGCATCCACAGCTTTTTTCCACAATGGCCACTCTTCTTGTTTCTCGTTTTGATGTTTCCCATGGAAACCATCATGATTCAGAATATAAAGCATGTCTTTGAAATGCAACCATGGGAACTCCATTTGCTATATCCAAACCTTTTCGAGCACTGTCACTTCCATAATTCCCTAGGTAAACTGCCCCCCACCCCCATGCCAAATTTACAAAGTAGTTTCAGACAAAACTTCAACAGATTTATAGATTATCTGCAATTAAACAGATTCAAACTTTCCCCTGTAATTCGTAAAGGCACTGCCAGTTAATATCATGAAGAATCATTGTATTTATGACTTTTGTTAAACTATCTTCCATTACGACAACATACGTTTCAATAATATGCCAGGAACAAAACATACATCCTGAAATTACATATTGCAGTCTGATCACAAAATGAAACACCTCCTTCAACTTGGACAATATTTTTACTAAAAGGAAAAAAAATTATGGTTAACAGTTAAGCTGGTTATACACACAACAACTTCTAGAGCCAGCAGTGAATAACCTAAAAGACACGCAACTTCAGCTGTACAAGAGATTGTAAATATGAGAAGCTTTATTCTAGGAATTGCAATTTATGAGTTTAGAAGTAACTCAGTTTTCTGTTGGACTGAGATTTAGGGCTTTAGACTGAGCTATGAGCCTTTAGTTACCCCTAATTTGACAATTCTAAGTCAAGAAATCTCCTATAGCAGTAAAAAAAAATCAAGAAAAAATTTTGAAAACCCAGATGCAGTTAGATTTTATGATCACAGGTTTCTCCAGATTTCTCAAATTTTATTGAAATATCTAGGCTGGGTTTTTTTAAATCATTTTTTTTCTTGCAGATCACAGATGATATATGAAGCTGGAAAAATATCAGTCTGAAGTAAGAGGTGAGATGGACAAAAAAGTATTGATCACAGTTGGTTGAGATTGCATCAGAATACAGCCTCTACAGCTTTGCAGCTGGACTTGAAAACTGGATTGTTTCATTAGCAACACCTCTGGCTGCCACACTTGTAAACTACATCTACATGGTGTGAGGTCACAAGCTGCAACCCACAAGAACTAAGAAGTCAGAATGAATCATGTACCACACAATCTCAGAAAACACTACCTTGAATATTTATAACTACTGAAAGGCAAGAAACTGCTCTTTTTTTCCTCTAAGTATGTGTTAGATTGTAGCTGACTGACAACTAGTTCCCCCTCAGGATGGAGTGTAAGGTACATCATCCAAAAATGGCTTGCAGCTTTGCTCTCTCAAATCTAGTACCCAGCATCATTCCAGGATCCCATACAACAGACTGGCAGCACTCCAGGAACAAAGTCTGGAGCAGTCAGGTCACAACAGAGGTGCAGCACTTCAGCTCTGAAAGGAGGTACAGGGTGGAAGGTGCAAGGTGGCATACCAACCAAGCAGCAGCATGATGCTTAGAGACTTAAAAAAAAAAGAAAAAAAGAAGAAGATTTCAGTTCTCTTGACTGAACACATTCTACACTGTCTCTTGTCTACTCCTGCAGAGTGCAATTTTTTTTGGAGCAATGCCAGCGATCAACTTGTGCTGATGAACTGACTCTGCTTTGGAATGAATTTTGGCACAACCTCCTCTAAAAAAAAAAAAATGAGGGTGTCCAGCCATCAGCATCTGAAGTTCATACTGTCCTTCTAGCTGAAGTGATGAACATTAATGTTCTGAATGAAAATGAATCTTTCTTCACAAGGTGGGCTCACACTGTTTCAGAAGACCCATGGCATGAGTCTCTGCAGGTTACCATCCAATGCTGAGGTCTGGAGCAGAATTGCCTATTTAAGTGGAAGTTGTATGACAAGTTTCAGTATTCCAGGTGGAGAGAAAATTCAAGATGATTATTGAAGGTGACCAGCTAACATTGCTATAAGATGGAATTTAGTAGAAGTTAACTGTATACCTGCTTTACCATGGTGCTGGGGCCAAGCCATTGTCCTGAAGAGCAGTCAGTGTACTCTCCTCTGTTGGCAGAATAACATGTTGACATGTACTTTTTAAAGCTTTACCTTGACAATCTGTACTCCATAGATCTCACCCTGTGTGTCTTGTTTTCAAAAGTTTGACTCATCTTTGTGAATTCTTTCAGTGTGTTTTTCTCTCCCTCTTTAAATTTTTATGTTTAACCTTCAAGTATTTGGTTTTGTCAGGATGCTGAGCTAGGCACACCACTGGACTGACCCATACACCAACGTTGTTGTGTTCTCATGCCAGTCTGACTGGTTTTAAACCTT
The DNA here is from genome assembly GCF_000691845.1 of Merops nubicus. NCBI lineage: Eukaryota > Metazoa > Chordata > Aves > Coraciiformes > Meropidae > Merops > Merops nubicus. The sequence continues at coordinate 96,358 of NW_008606057.1, read as the reverse complement.
CTTATGTCAAAACCAAATTTCACTGGCAGATATTTCCCCACCTTTTAGGGGAATTTTTGGTAAGTGCTGGGAATAGCCTCTGTCCGTGGTGCTCGGTCAACACTTGTTCTGCCAGAATTCTGGCATTACACAGCCATAATGCTGCAAGATGAAGTCTCAAAAGATGTAGAAGTTATACCCAGGACTGTTTCAACATCAGAATCAATCTTTGAAATTTAGGAATATCTTGGCCAGAAGAAAGCCATTGGAGAGGTCAAAATATCCCCTCTAATCTTGAAAGACATTGAGGGATACCAGTAAACTGATGAAAAGGCCTACAGCAAAATCTTGAGTGCACTTTTGAAGAAAGACCATGAGTAATGACTCAGGCTCTCTCTTGAACAAGAACATGGATGCTTCCTGATTGTATCAGAACCACCAGCTTGATGGTTCTGAGACATTCTAGTTTTGTGTCACCCAAGCATCAGCCCCAGTCCATTTGAGGTGGTCTGTCAGGCATAGACAGCCTGGGTAGCCTGGTGTCTTGGAGAGCACATTTTATTCCCTGAACTGCAACTGCCCCCCAGAGCAGAAAGGGCCTGGACTGTGTTCACTGTGAAGATGAGTCCTTAGGACATAAAAATCAATTGTAAGCTTGCAGGCCACCAAGAATAATTCAAAACACCTCCATCTGCCAAAAGAGGATAGTTTTGTTTGCTTTTCTTGAGGCTATCCAAATTTATTTACAAGATACACAGACATGAAGGGGAGTTTATTGACCAGAATAAGTAGTGTTCAGGGCAGAGCAGTAGGTCCAAATCTCAGCAGAGTTGGTCTTACTGCCCTGAACAGTAAGAAAAAGTTGAAGGTATCTCACAGATGAATGAAAATTTATGGAGACAAAGGAGAAATATAAGGGGCATAACTAGTAGTTATTAAAAAACAAAACAAAACAAAACAAAACAAAACAAAAACCAAAGAACTTTATGTAGTGTGAAGTTAAAGGATTCAGGATCCATAATGAGATATATCTAAAGCCTTGGTTACAACCTTACAGTGGATAGAAGTTATTGTGCTCCTCTTGCAACATTCTCAAGCTAGGTGCTTCCAGCAGACAAAAGATGCCTGTATGCCTACCTAGGCTTGCAGTTTAGTCAGTCTATATTAAGACTTCAACTAGAGAGCAAACTGTTAGATGCAGCTTCATCATATCTTTCATCACTGCAGGAAGATTTCTGTAGCCCTAACTCGAGAACAATAAAACTTTAATACACACTATCTGCTATAAAATAAATTTGTTTAGTACTGCATCCTTTCAGTCTCAAATGTTTTATTTATGAGAAGTATTTTTCCACACTGCCATAACAGGACTACAGTCAGAGGAAAACATTAAACAGAGAATTTAGTTTTTACTTTCTGCTCACCTGTGGAAGCTTTCAGTCTTTCCATATAATTAGACCAAAAGGAACAATCTGCTTTTTTCAAGCCTTTATGAGTCGGCAAGGAAACGGTGAACTCCTTGTAGTTATCACCATCATCGCTTCCCAGATACATGGGCCAGGGGGGCATCACCCCTGACATTCTTCTTGAGAAACTATGAGGGTAGTTTGGATTTCTAAGGGAGTGGGAGAAATGATCATTAGAAACCAGTGAGAGGAACAGTAAAGTGCAGGAGATTGGCTAGGTCAAGGAAATATGTATCCAGTCCCTCTGCCCAACTTGGCCTTGACTTTCCAACAGCACTGACCAAAGGTCCCTCTGTAGGATTACAAGCTGCTAGAGGAAATGTAGACTACTTGAGTGAGGGCAGGATCTGGACTGCCTTCCCTCTACCTCTCGCCCCCTCCCCAGTGGAATAAATTCTTAATTATCACATACTTACCCAGAGTTTACAAAATTAGAGATATACTGCATAATTTTCAAGGAAAGGCTCTTTTCTTCCAGAGTAAATTGTTCTTCATACTTTGGGTAGAATGGCAGTCCAAATACATACTGAACATCCAGCAAGAGCTCCTGACCCGAACTGAAAAAATATTTATATAAAGACAATTAAATCCATCATTTATTCGTTAGGGGGAGAAAGGGAGCTAATTTAACTCAGAGAATAAAGCAAAGTTTTAAATAATTAATGGCCATTAATTAGAATGTCGTGAGCTGTCAGGCTTCTTTTAATCAGAACATAAAAGAGGAGCAAGCAATAACAAGGAGAATTTGCCATGAAGGTAATGCAGGCTCTCCAACATTTGTTACAGAGGAAATTCAGGAATACAGCAAGGCACATTTTCTAAATTAACTGGGCATACAAGAGGAGGTGATAGAGGGAGAAAGCCACTTGGCTATTCATAAATGCCTCTTAGGTTTTGTACAGATTTTCACTAAAATTAAATTCAGAAAGTGGAAGCAAGTGGTGACATGGAATCTGGCAGCCACGATGGAAGGTTAATTATGGCTTATTTCACAGACTTGGAATAAAATCCTGGCCCTTCTTAGCACCAGTTGGAGCATTTCCATTGACTTCATTTGGGCCAGGATTCTGCCTCAAATCTTTGGATAAGAAAAGATGTAATAGGAGATGTTTATGAAGAGTTCTCTTAGACATAGTTTTAATTTAATTTCTCTGCTGTCTGGGTGGTTTTCATTCATACAGTCTGTTCTCCCCAAGTTTTATATGGCAGTCAAGTAAAAATAGCTTGAGATAATCATCCAGATGAGATTTAAGAAAGAACAATTGCTGTGTAGGTCCATGTAATAATTAGCACATATAATAAGGAGCTGTCAATTTCAACAATTCTGAGACAACGCTGGCCAGGCAAGACAACATCACTTGTAGGACCTAGTAACAAAGGTTACACAATTCAACATCTTCAAGGCCTGCAGAAGAACAGTGGCTAACTTCTACTAATAAATTTATAACTAAACTATGCTCAACACATAGCTTTGAAACACAGCTCAGATGGAGACACTTCTGGTATGGTCCAATTGCATTTTCTGTATCCCACATTTAGACGAAGGTCTTAATGACTTGGTTTAATGCTGCATGAAGGCAGAGAGCATCAGGGGACCTGGGAGAAGGAGCAGGTGTCTGTGAGGCAGAAATAAACAAAACCCAGATCCACTCAGTGCCTGCAGAGGTTGTTGGCACAACTGAAACTTTTATCTTTGGACATGAAATGCAGCAGCATTGATATAACCCTGACACTGCCTCTAATGGACCAAGGCTTGTAGTTCAAACCATTATGGGCAGGTGGACTGAAAGCAAGATGACTCCTTTACATTTTATGAGCGGTGGCACCAAAGCCTCTATTTTGAAAAACAAACACACAACCCTCTAAATGAAATACATCTTTTGTTGTATTTTCCTTAGTCTTATCATAATACCTCAGTAATACTTTGCATCTGGGAAGTGAATTATTCACAGATTATTCACCAAAAAAAATGTAGAACTGAAACAAGATTAAAGCATATTTTTCTTCCCCAAATGTTTATAGAAGGATTAAGCAAGATCAGAGTTTAATAATTTTTCTTTAAAAATAATTTGCTTGGCGCACTATATTACAGCAAATTTTAGTGTCAGTATCACAGCAAAGTTACTAAATATTTAAGGCAGCTATTTTTAATAAAGAGTCACTTTTGAATAGGATAGAGGACATGAAATTAGTTCAGATGTGATGAAGGGATGAATGTACCCATTTAGGAAAGTTGTAGCAGAGGTGAACTTAGCTCTAAATCTAAACTGAGTGAGCTGGGACTGAAGGTTTCCCCCCAAGTGAGACTGTCTTCTCAGTCCTCATGTTTCTAGACATGAAATCTATTAAGTCCACAGCCAAGAGTAAAATTCTGCGAACTCCTAAACAGAGATCTCATCAGAATGGAATTTATTTTTACAATTGTAATGAGCTTGACACAGAGACGTAAAGTGGTACAAAACTCTACAATTCCATGGGCTGCTTTCAGTATTTCTGGTTGATGGTACCACATCCTGGCCTGTGAGCATGAATAGTAAGAGGATGAGAAAGAAAGCATAAGGCTAAGAGGGGAAAGAGGCACGTATATAGGTGCCCAGAACAGCAGTAAAGACAACTGTGAAACATCTAGATGGCAGCTAAACGGAAAATACGAGGGGAACTTAGTTCTGTTTCCTCCATCAAACACTGATCACCATCCATTACTGCCAGAGTGGAGTGCAAAGTGACAAGACGTAACCAAACAAGAATTTTGGAGTCTTGTAGGAGCTCTGAGCAAACTCAAGGTAGCACCAGGTAGTGACACTGGAAGAGAAGTGGAGTGAGAGAAAGAGAAGAGTGACAGATAAGCATGTATAGCTTTGCTGTTGTACCCTGCTAGCTCTGCAGGGATGCTTTTATGTCCTGAGCTGCTCCAGGCTGCACCCCTGACACCCCAGGGTGCCGTATAGGTGACTCAAAAGCATCAGCTCTAAACATGGAAATGCAGAGCCCAGCAACTGGTGGGCTTCAGAGGACAGTTTGGTAAGAGGGAGGACTGCAGAGACAATACAAAAGGGATTTCTAAAGTGTGTGTAAGGAAGACAAACTAATAGCAACTAACTTCTGCTACAGAAGTCTCTCTTCAAGGACCAGATGTGTTATTTTAATAGCAGCAATGAACGAAGCTACGTGCAAAGATGAAATCTTGGTTTTGGTGACTTCACAGGACTAGTCCTTCATGCAAAGGCACCACTTCAGATCTTCTGTGTATACCTTTTTATTTTTAAGATATTAACATTTTTAGAAACATATTCACAGCTCTTTTTATGTGACAGTATGGCAGACTGGTACATAGAGCCCTAGGGAAGCTGGGAGCCAGACTCTACCACTTTGTTCACACTAAAGTGAGCTCTCCTTGGGCAATCATTAACTCATGTCAGAAAGAGGCACTACTGGAGTTCAGTTATCCAGTTTACAGACAAAGAGCTGGTAAAATCTGAATCTTTTTGAAATTCACAGCCAACAGTTTAACAGCAGACCCTGAAATAGCACTTGCTGGGGCTATTCATTATAGAGAGCCAACCCAATTAATCGGGAAGGTATTGGTTCTGAGAAAATTTTCCTTAAGCCTGAGGTGGATTTTCCATTTAAATGTTTCCAAGTAAGAAAGACAGAAATGGATTACTTATCCATTAGATACTCTACTGCTCTCTCCACGGAACTGTGGCTACTTTTAGAAACAAAGAACACTTTCAACAGGGAAGAGTAAAAGATGAGAAGACCAAAATTTAGAACAAAAATATCCAGGTTACAGTCAATTTGGTACAAAGTTTTCTTCCAAATCAAACAGAGCATAGATGTAAACTCAGATTTCCAACAGCCGAAGTGAATATCTTAACCATAAGCTTCTAAAAAAAAAAACCAGTAAAACAAACAAACAGAACAAAAAAATACCATCCCAGAAGTCCTCAAAAAATTTGTTTGCCAAGTGGAATTGTCATTAATGGCTATCTATAGTCATGGCAGTCAGACCAGAGGATTAGGATTGGCAGACCACCATACTATTCTACATCAGGACTGAGTGCAGAACTTACAGCTGGGGCTGCAGAGACCTCACACTGTCACCCGTTGCCTACTAGGGCATAGATCTCATTTTGAACTTTGTCCTGGTCCTAGATCTGGCTAATTATTTCATACTGTAAAATAATTTTGATTATTTATGACTGACTATGGGCTAAGACTTCCCTTATTTTTTTTTCCCTTTCATCAAAAAGTAGTCCTTACACTCCTAATGTAACAATTTCATTTCAAAGCCTTTTGAGACACAGCCTCTATTCTTAGTTGGCTGAACACTGGTTTTGGTATTTTTTAAAAATTCCACACAGAGATAGAAGCCAATGTAAATTAACACAAAATTCAAATGACATTCCATACAATACTAAAATACCCAACTTCCCACTGCTATCCAATAACTTAAATTTTAAAATAACAAGATAAACATAACTCTAGCTAGTTCAGCCAGAGTTACCAGTAAATTACTCAGAATGAAAAAGCAAACTGAAGAAGAATTTGTCATTAGTGAACATAGCAAAGGGATAACTATTTCTCAATCTTTTTAGCTGCATTGGTCAATAATTATAGATATTTTAGTCCTCATAAAGCACTGATAATTATTAACAGAATACTTTTCTAATATATAAGGTCCAGGAAAAAAACTAATGTGTGGCCATGAGTTTTCTTTTCTTTTTGTGCTTAATATTCTGTAATAAATAGATTACAGAATATTTAATATAATAAATGGGCAAGAGAACCACACAAATCGAAATTTAACCCTGCTGAAGAACCTGACACTACATCTTAAGTAGTATGTGGAATGAATTTAATAGATATTTACACTCCAAAACTCATTTTATCTTCATTTATACAAAAAAAAAAATTCTTCATACTTCTTTTTATACAATTTCATATACTCCACCTCCCGTCCGTTTTATGACACAAGCATCCCCTTTTTCAGAAGGGATACTGTTTTACCATTCTGGGGGTTTGCTTTTTTTTTTTTTTAATTAATTATAAATTTGGAACAAATATAGTCCTGCAGACATAATTCTCAAGCTCTAGCCTGAAAAACCCTGACACTCACAAGATCTTCAGTCTCCCTCAGCTTTGACAAGAGATGTTGGCCAAAACTCCTATTGCCCTATATGATGTGAAGCCAGGCTACACCTCCCAGTAAACTAAGACCAGCAAAAACCTAAGCAGATAATTTCAGAGGCTTAAGTTCCCAGCCCCACCACACTGGGGTCTGTTTCAGCATTAATCATAAATGGTCTACAGGGTAACTCCTTCTTTCTTCAACACCTGCACAAACCTTTTGGTCCAACTAGAGCATTGCAACCTAGCATCTTCAGGAGGTGAAATACAGAGATCTGTTCGTTTTGCAATTAAGAAATGTAGAAAAATACTGTACTCAAACTAATGTTAGTCACTAAACTTAGCAGATATTGGTGATCTGCAACCGACTTGTGAGATAAAACCATTAAACCTTTAAATGTAAACTTTTATGACTGTGACTGCTCATTCTAACGATTCCGTGAAAGGTTCCGTGTTAGAGATGGGATCATGGTTTTGAGTTCCTAGCTCCATATTCAAGACCCTGTTCAGTATCAGGTTGGCAAGGATAGGCTTATCACAAGGAACGAATAAAATAAAACGCCTATCCACTGTCACCTGGCTTTCATGAGAATAGGTCATTTACATGCTGATTGGATTGAACAGCATAGATAAAACCCAGACTCACAGAGTTGGTGATAAATCTCCTACTGATTTGTGTCTAGATAGGATTTCATAACTACCATGTCCTTGGCGAAGAGGATATGATTTGTGCATAAAATGCCACTGCCTGCATGACCTTATGGCCCCATTCTGTGTTCATTTTCAATAAGTGGGTTTAAAATTAATTTTTGCAAGAAGTATTGGAAATACCAAATGTAGTTATTTGCACACATCTACATTTTCTTCATATTAATACTAGCAGAACTCATTCCTGTTGTGGGAGAGGAGCAGCCTGTCAACACTGCACTTTGCCTGGACTGAAATGTTCATTCTGATAATAAGCAAAAATAATTTTAAAAAAATTAAACATAACCAAACATCTTAGAAAAAGAAACAGTACGTGACTGCAGGGAGAAAAAAATAATCAAAGGATAGCTGGATATTTATGGAAATGTAATGAGCCAGTGTAAGGCCTGGTGTGACCTCTGCAGTTCTAGGGATGTATTTGGCTCATTGCATCTCCTCACTTTACAAAGCCCTGCCAAACAAATAAGGGAAAGCATGAGAAAAACAGATGAACATTTTTCTTTCTTACTTTCTTCTTTTCAGGAAAATCAAGACATATGGAAAAAGCTTAACTCCTAGTGGGATTAAACTGCCAAGTTCTTCCACCTTTGTACTAAAAAAGCCATATAGATCCTTGTGACTTGCAAAAGTATCCTGGAGTTTGCTGTGCCTTTTCCACTTGGATTACTCCCAGCACACGCAATGTTCTACTTCATGTTACAGTTGTGCCAATTGAAGAAAATAACTGAAGTAGCAGATAATAAATTCAAGAACCTAAGGGTTCATATTAATTACAAAAAAAATATCGTAGATCTTAGTGCAGGAAAAAAGCACTTTTATCATCTTGTCAGGACTCCTAAATAACACAGGTTAAAGAATTTTGTCAGGGAATTACTGTAGTAAAAATCAAGTAATAGGCATCTTGACACTGGAGTGCATCTTTGAGTGACAGAAGTCCATCCATTTGCTCAGTATGCCCATTCCTGAGCTCAACAAATGGATGAAAAAGGTGATATGTCCATCCAAAGGCCTCAGAGTAGCAAGGAAGTTCTTTTTATATGTGTAGATTTTGTGATTATATTTCAGATTTCATGGAAACAGCCTGTCCCATTGCAGCACATGCAGTTTCAAAAATTGCTTTGTACTTTTCTGAGTCCTTTAGCTGAATTTTGATAAACTTCAAGCTGATTTCTGCTTTTTCTGAGCTTGATACTTTGCCTTTTCATATTTATGGCTAATTTCCAAGATCTGAAAAATCTGCTTAATGATAAACATCCCATAACTACTTCATGGGAAGAAAAAACAAATTGTCTAGACCTCAAGCCTTTAGCAACACAGAAACTGTCGAAAGACTTGAGAAGGGAATGATGTGGCTGAATCAGTGGGTGAGTGTTCTCATAGCTGCAGCTGGCACAATGCAGTAGATAAGGCCAGAGGAACGGAGTAAGTTCCATCAAGAGCAAAATGACAGCTTTTAGCAGATGAGAGGAAAAACTACACACTGTTGCTGCAGCAAATGTACGTAGCTACCTTAGATGACTGTGGTGCCTGCTCAGCTATGGAGGCAACGTGCATCTTGTCATTCCTGTTACTATCTCTCCAGTGCTTTACGTGTCCTCTGTGCTTAGATGAGTTTCTTTGAAGCCCAGAGCCACAACTTTTTGTCTGCCCTCACAGCACCCAATCCACACTGTGGCCCCCAACTTCTGAAGTGTTTGTCCTTATGGACTAACAGCTACAGTCAGGAGGAGAGCCTCAAGTGGACAAGTGTTGGACAGATTAAAGGACTGGGATATGGTTATTACAAAACCTAAGGAGTAGAAATTTTCCTTTCATTAAAAGGATATTCAGAACAGACAGAATTAGAACAGCATATATCATAAATAGAAAATGAAAATACTTTGCCTTCTGTTACAGGAATCATAAAAATTGTCACTGAAATCCAGTCAGCTATATGAGCATTGGAACAGAGCAGCCTTTCAACAGCTCACACCAGCATGCACAAGGGTGGAGAGTCAGGAGGTTAATATAGCTCCAACTAAAATGACTCAAACCAGACAGCAGCTCCTTAATCTTGGATTAATCTGTCCAGTGCACAATAGTTAACAAAAGCTCTTCTGCCAATTATTGCAGTGATGTTGAGGACTATCAGATAGACCTCATTTAGTCTCAGTTGAAACCCCCTCAATGACAATAGTGATGCTTTGGCCATCCTGCTGCAGCTGATGATCTGGTCTCCTCAGTGAGCAGAGCACTGATTTTTATCCACTGTCTTTAAGACAGCAAATTTGGCACCACAGTGTGACTTGGAAATTATGCTGGCGTGGTAAGCATCTTTATCATCTTCACCTAATATGCAAAAATCAACCAGAAACCTCTTGAAGGGTTAATGAGGCAGATCTTTGTGCAGTTAATAACATTATCCTTGTCAAAACATACTTCCCCTATCACATATTTCTTTAATTTAACTAAAGCTATACTCCAGCCGTCCCCACTAATCCTAGGCCATGCTGAGCAGTCACATTCCTCCTGCATTGTTTAGAATAAATGTTTACTCCAAGGTCTAAGTGTTCTCAAAAGGAGAGTAAGAAAATGGCATCTGGGTTATGTGTATGTTTTTACCACAGATCATTAATGGGGGTGTAGCTGGCTCTGCATCCTGCTCCTCATCCCAATAGGAATTGCAGACTCAAGCAGACGTGGTGTTAGGCCAAGCTGGGGAGAATGCTACCACGTGGAAGGAGATATCAGTTTGCTTTCTGGAAGATCCATTCATCTATATGAAAATTGTCAGTTCCTGGTTTTATGTGATTTTCCACGTCACAGACAACAGTTTAGCCTGGCCTTTCTCATCCTATCCTTGTATCTCTGCGTGCTTGAATGTGTGTATGCATGCCCGTTTTAGAAACGTCCAGTTGTGAGACAAACTTCTGCTAATTGACTTGTTCTGCTATAAATTCCTCCCTGCTTAATAACTTCTTGACTACTTTGCATCATTGCAGTTGGGTCTGTCTTTACTGGCTGACTTCTCCCTCCCTCTTGTTTATCTTGCTGTGAGTTATTAAGGGAATGCTCCATGTGAAACGAGAGGAAATACCAGCACTTTTTCATCTCTGCATTTAACTCTGTTTTGTTACACATTTTGTGAGACACACATAAAGTACCAGAGCAGAAATTGAAGAATGTGTTCCTATATTGTGCTTTCTCTTAATTAGTGAATGGCCATTTTCTCTGCCAAAATATTTTATCTAAGAATAAATATTTTTCCACTGTTGTAGTCATCTGAACATAATATTATTTTAATGTACCCTTTACAGTATCCCTGTGAGGTAGTTATTAGTAGTTATTATAGATAACATAATTATATTTTCATAATCATAATCTTTATGATATAGATAACAAACACAAAGAGGGGAAAAAAAAGTTCACATCCTGTGTAAACTGAGATCTTAGGGAGAATTTAGATACCAAACAACAAAAAAATCAGTATTTTATCTCTTACAATAAACTATGGACCACCACCTAGTGGGAGGTGTCACTGTCCATGGCAGGGGCATTGGAAATAAATGATCTTTAAGCTCCCTTCCAACCCAAACCATTCTATGATTCTACGACTTTTCTTGAAGGCTGTTTCATGTATGTAATTGTTTTTAATCTGGTAGCACAAATAGCCAATAATGTTCCTAGACACTTTGTTTTATTGGTTTCAGATTACTGCTGGCTTCTCAGCTTTTAGCAGCTAAGGCCACTCTCCCACGTGAAGCTCCTGCCCTCAACAGCATCACATCATTGGCATGCAGTGAGGCTGCTGGGTTTACTGTATGAAGGGAGGAAGGTGTTAAGGCGGGTGAGGGAGTGAGGTCACATGGTAAAACCTGGATGAAGAATAAGGAAAGATTCATTTAGGAATGAACAACAACAATGTTTAAACAAATCCTTTTTAGTATATTCAGCAGAGAATTTAGTGTGGGGTCCTGTGGGAAAACAGGGTGTCACTTCATAAACAGTCACACCAGAGTGTCAGATGAGATCCTTTGGTGCAAGGACAAACTGAACTCTGCAATTTCTGTTCAAGTGCTTGCCTTTGCAACCTAAACAACATTTATTTTAACGGTACTTAAGCATAAATAAATATGAAAAGAATAAGAATGCAAACGCAGCATAACATTTGGGCCCATTTCTCCTTGCAAGTGGCTTAGCCTAAGGCATGTGAGCCTCTGCCTCACTTTCCCACAAGTTTCAGCCTATTGGCTTTATATCTTCTGTTAAAGAGGGCTATGAAAAAGCTTACTAATCAGTTTTGCACTAAAATTTGAAGCAGAAGACCACTGACAAGTGGTTGACCTGACTACACAATGTTGCCTAATATTAATATGTGTTGCTAAGTACTATGTAAACTACTACTGCCCTGGAGAGCGTGAGGAGAGCTAAACAACACAAGCAGATGAGAAATCTTAAATAGGGCTAGATAGGAGAAGAAATTGTCATCAGTTCAAAACCATTGCCTCAAAGCCAGGGACTCTAAATTGTATAAGTATTATTTCATCTACTTTCAAATAAGATCTTATCATAGATGACTGGGTCACTCTCATTCTCCAAAGCAAGTGAAAACTTGCTAGCTGATTTGAGAAAACATCTTCTCTTTCTGTGTGGCTTGATTTTCTGCCATTTTTTGGCTCAACCCTATTTGGAGCCTTGTAAAAGTCACTTAGCTGAGCCTATCAGTAGCCAAATGGAGCACTGTGAACATTCCCGCTGGAGCTGCCAGCGAAGGAACGGCTCCCTGAGGATTAAACTCCTCTAAGCTGAAAAGAAAGTGAGCCTGTGTTACCACAGCATAATGGCCTTCATCTGTAACCTAGATCTTGGCTGGTTTCTTTCAAATGCTTTTTCACTATGCTATCAGGAAAGGAAAGAAACCACATAGTTTGCAGGGAACTTCACAGTATCAAATGGTGCCAGTAGGAACCCACTGTCCCTGCCTGAGCCCTTGTGGAGAAAGCCTGAGAAAATGGAAATGATCTCAAAAACCTTTCTTCAAGAGAGGTATGGGGCAGCACAGGGATCAGGGGCCAAGCACCACTCCTTCATGAGGAAACAGGAGATAAGCATCCCTGCACGCTTTGCTGCCCACACGTCAGTGTGGATCTAGGGGACAGGAGGGGCTACTGTCACTGCAGGTTCTGATCATTCACTCTTTAAAAGCAAGGGACCAGGAGTCACCATGGTGTGTCACATAGCTGCCCGAGGTGCTGACCACTGGCTGCAAACCTTAGTGTCTCATCCTGGCTTCTGGGAGGGGCTGTGTCTAAAATAAAACCAGGGAAGGCCACCTTAACAACCCCTGTCTACTAGCTTGTGCCCAAGGGAACAAGGCTTTGGCACCTCCCAGCAGCCATTCAGACCTTCCTGTCTAAAATATGATACAACTTCTTCTGCTAAAATTTTTTCAGGTAGGCTTCTGACTTGAAGAATGACATATTGTCTGAGTATGCAAATGCTTCTGTTCAAAAACCATAAACCTCCCATAAACCAGTCTGTAGGCTCATCTCAAGTCACAGTGCTGGAGCAGGAAGGAATAAATCCCAGACCTAGTCCATGCTGAAGGTCAAACAATGTAACTGCAGTACAATTTTACTGACTTCAAAAGGGGGCAGTATTAAATTAATGTTGAGCCCTTAGGAAATGTTACCCCAGTTACCTTGAGAGCTGTGGATTCAGAGAACCATAGATGCTTTGGGCTGGAAGAGACCTTTAAAGGTCATGTAGTACAACCTATCTGCAGTGAGCAGGGACATCTTTGACTAGATCAGGTTGCTTAGAGCCCTGCCCAGCCTGACCTTGGACTTAAATCTTTCACAAAGAACCAGAATGTGGTCTAGCTGATACAGAGGAGAGATACAAAAGGCTATCTGGAACTGGCAAAGGTAGATAAGCTGGAAAAGGGAAACTAAATTTTGACATCTAAATTGAAGTGTTTTAGTTCAGAAACAGCATTCCTGTATAGTCAACAGAGGGAGATAACCTATTAGAGCCTAATCCCTCCTTTGCAAATCCAACCTGCTTATTTGAGTCACTTACATCTATCCATTTACTCCATAGGGTACCCAAAAAGACAGCCCTGGTTCTGAAAACTCTAAATCCAAGAAACATAATAAAATATGTCTTCTTACCTGCTCTGTGAGGAGGTCTCTGGTACGTAGTACATGAAGACATTTCCTCTGGAGGCAGAAGCCCAGTGACTGGCCATGTTTATAATGGGACACGTGATAAACTGGTCACTGATAAAAAAGAAGGAGCAGGGAACAGACACAGTCACATCACAGAAGAAAGGAAAAGGCCCCACAAGGAACAGGTATTTTTCTATATTGATAGTCATCTTTAAATCTCCCAAAACACATCTCTGCCTTCAAGTCCACTAAGAGAAACCACATTCACCCTCTATGAGCCCACTATAACTTAGAATTCACCAAAATAGCTGTTTTGTGGAGTGTTGAACAATGGTGATGATACTAAACTAACCAGATCTGACACCTAGGGAGTATCCTGGCCAAAAACCCAATCCTTTTTGGTCTAGTTTATGGGGCTAAGCTTGTAATAATATAAAGCAACGCCTCCTGGCACCATTAGGTTGAGATGGCGTCTAGTAAAAGGACTTAAGTATCTCCTGGGCTAAGGATCAATAATATTGTTTCTGCATTTGCATCTCTGTGATTCTTTTAGGAGTAGAGTTTCTAGAGCTGGAAGAGGTAAGAGACTATTTTTTGAGATACCCTGCCAGACCTCAGGCAGGGCTCATTGATATGGAATATCTAGTGCAGTATGTCTGTCAGAGGAAGGTTGCATAAGAAGAGTGCAACGAGACAGTGAAATGATCAATTAGTGAGTGGAGGAAATGTACCCAAACCTTCACAGCTTCCATTGCCCCAAGAAGTGGGCTGGAAGGTGGGTGAGCAGCAGCTGGAAGGAGCACAAGCAGTTCAAGAGGGGTAGGCAGAACGCAGGACACTTCATTGCAAGATACCTCATTATAATTCCTCAGGGTGATATTGCATATACACAGATCACCACTTGCCGTTCTGCATGTGCCCAAAGACTCAGCACACTCTTTGGGTGTTTATATACCCGTAACTCCATGAGCACACACAAACCTATCTGCTGAGGAAGTGGGAGGTTTCAATTCTCAGTCTAGTGAATCCGAAACAGTAGCTGCTCCTTCAAACTTGGTACGTAAAAAGAGAATGACTGATGAAAGAAAAAAAACGTGTCAGAGAAGCATAAAAACATGTTGCTATATTTAACTAGTGTGATTATGAAAGGCACTGTTTGGGTGGCTATCTTGGTTCAGCTGAGTTTATTTTAAGCCCATCTGTGAGACCACAAGCTATGGGCTGACTGACCACAATACCCTTTGACGGTTATGGTTGACAACACCCATATGAAATGAAAATTACTGTTCTGCACAGGCCTAGCAGCATGGGATTTTGGAGGAGCAGACGGCCTTTGAAAATTAGGGAGTCTATGCAGAGCATTAGCTCTCGAGAAATGCTTTGAGACACATCTCACCACCTAAAATTGATTCTCCATTGGTTCTGCGAGGGGAAAATGTCAGTTGTTCTGGGAAAGTAAACAACAGATTTAAAAAATATTAACCATAAAAATGAAATGGCTGCTTCTTACAGGCATGGAATATCAAAGTTTGGGGGAAAAAAAAATGAAAGAAAAAGAAAATTAAATTCATTATATATCTGTGAAAAATACCAGAGAATTGCACCTAAACCAATTTTAAAAGTAGAAATATTTTAAAACTACACAATATGTACAACACATGTCATTTATAACAACCACTTATGTTGCTTTTTCACACTTCATAACCCTGTTATAACTCTAGCAATTAATTACAACTTCCTGACGTAGAACTTTTCTTGGGTTACACATCTATACTGGTAGTAAGGTTTTTGTTAAAAAAAATCCAAACACACGACCCAACAAAATAAAATGTAGACACACCCAAACCCCAGAACAAAACCCTTCTTTTTTTCACCACGTATGTGAGACTGACGCAGGTGATCATCATTCTATAAGTGCTATCTCCCCTCCCTTGGTGTTGTAGCTGGAGTAATTCCCAAAGTGTTTAAAGGAAAGGATTGGCATGGTTTCACTAAAAGTTGTCCTGGTTTCACTAATCATCCTTCTGCATGCTCACGGTGACTCTTTAAGCCACCCACTTCTTTCCTTAGCCAAGCCAGGTGCCTCATGTCATAACCAAGCAGGTAACCCCGATGCACACGAGGCTGCTGCAGGATGCTCACAGGGGAGTAATTCCCAAAGTGTTTAAAGGAAAGGATTGGCATGGTTTCACTAAAAGTTGTCCTGGTTTCACTAATCATCCTTCTGCATGCTCACGGTGACTCTTTAAGCCACCCACTTCTTTCCTTAGCCAAGCCAGGTGCCTCATGTCATAACCAAGCAGGTAACCCCGATGCACACGAGGCTGCTGCAGGATGCTCACAGGGTGAGACCCAGAGCAGCTCTGCTGCAAGCAAGTGGTGTGCAAGCTGTTGTAACTTTGCAAAATCAGTGTCTGCACCACGCTGAGCCCGGGGCTGAACGTGGGTGATCAAAGGCAACGGCCCTGTGTCAGGACAGATCCTTAGGGAGGCACCTCCCCATGGGAAGAAGCGTTAAAATGTAGGTCCTTCAGTAGTTTATTATAGCTTAAAACCTTACTGATTTGACTGAAGAATTATAGCCTCATGGGTAATGGTAATGATGAAAAGGGATTGAAGATGACTTCTGGCCTTACTGCCCTCAAACCACAGCACTTCCCTGTGTGCTGCATGCAGTGGCCCCAGCTGCCACCATGAGGAGTGGCCTGTCCCTGGGACAGGTTACAAGGCAGGGCAAATGCAGAACGGTGTGACACTTGATAAATGGCACAAAGCTCAACACACAGCCTTCTGGTTTCTTTACTCCATGACCTCAACGCAGCAGCACACCTGGACCACCCAGAAACCTTCCCCAAACAGATTTGGTCACTGCTGCATTGGATCAGATGTTTCCGAGTGAATCTTGGCTCCTGCTCATCTCCTGCTCCCTGAGGCTCCTGTGGAGCAACACCCTGCAACTCTGATGGAGGACTGGAAGGAAAATCTTGTCTCTCAGGTCTCATAGAGAGGCTCACAGTGGAACAGAAAGTTCTAATGTTGAGAAAGCAGATACTAGGAACTTGTAGCTTTGATGTCTTGGGTCAGAACAGAGGTGAAACAGCTTGGATGGGCACTCTAGGACTCAAACCACCAGCTTATGAAACACATTAACTTAGAAATGTAGTTTTCATAACAAATCTGCTCATAAAGCAGAGACAGGAACAGAGAAAGAGGTTTTTTATTAATTTTCTGAAAATCATTTCCACCTACATGTTCAGCCCCTGAGTTTGCACAGAGGCAGGAAAAAGGAGGTAGGATTTCCTCTCAGTTCACCTCTTTTCAGAAAAACAGGCCCACCCCGCCCTCAGCTCAAGATCTGTGACTGGCTAAAGCAAACTGTCTGCCCGTGGGGTGGAGAGCAATAGCTACAGTCTTCTCTGTATAAGCTGAATTAAGCTGAAATAAGCTTCTCAGAATAAGATTAATAAGGACTCTTCCGTCATGGGAAAAATGGAGACTAGCAATGCACAGAATGAGATTTGGAGCCATTTTTCTAAACATTCTCAAATGTTTCACTGGTTTACACAGGAAAATTACCTGTAGGAAGCCTGACATTGTGAAGAAATGTATTTTGCATGTTTCATATTAATGTAATTGCTGAAATCAAAGTTTTCAAACTTGACCACTCTCCAAATTTCCAAAAACTAGGAGAAGTATTTAACTGTATAATTAGGTGACTGTGGATTAAGAGACAGTGCCAGTCTCTTAGTTATTCTACTGTCACAGGGATGAGAGGACTCAAGGAGTAGTTGATATGAAGTGTACAAACAACCAGGACATCTTTGACATGAAAGACTACACAAAAAAGCATTAGTATTCTGAATCAAATATACAATTCAGGAAAGACAATTTAAATTTTTCACAAGGCATAAAAATCAATTCCATTTCTATTTACCAATGACACTGGAAGTGTCACAGAAAATGAAATCGTATTCCAGATTTTCTGTTCATTTCCGTAAGAATTTCTCAGGTTTTTCAGAATATAAATGCATATTTGAGATAAACAAACAAACCTTGCTTAACCCCAATCACACAGCTGTAAAAGGATGAGTTTCTTACCGGGTGGCATTTTCCAAAGCCCTGGAAAAGGAGGAATAATCATCGGTTGAGTGTTCTAGGGAGTAATACCACGTAGCTGCATCTTCAATGAATGAATTAGACTCTTCTCCTCCTAGCGAATTTTGGAGAGCCTGATAAAAGGCCGTTTTGCTGTTGGCTCTTCCTTGACTTTCTTCAAATTTCTGAGAATAAAATACATCCATGGGATTCACAAACAAAACCAAAACATGCATTTTTAGCGGAACAATATAGGCTCAGATCTCCCTCTGCTGGAACGAGTCCTCTCTGATTCCTAAGGGAAGAAGTAGGGGACAGTTCTACTTCTGTTTTCCAAGAGTCACCAGCAGTATTGGCTTCCTCAGAACAATGAGTTGCTACTACAGAAAGCCCACAGGGATAGTTCTCCACTTTAGGTGTGCCCAACGCCATCTTTCTAATGAGCTCACTGAAAGAAAACTAGAAGGGGGTGGGGGGGAGATAATGCTCACTTCTTTTGGAAATTCCACAAAGTGAATATGCCATAGAGCCATTTCATGGCTCTTTTGGAACACCTGTGAAGAAAGGTGGCTGCCATAAGGCCTGTATTTAGGTCCCCTCTGGATTAATATCTGCCTTAACCCTGGAAGAGAAATCCTCCTCCTCCTCCAAATATCTATGAAAGTAGCAGCCATGATCTTCAAACTTTATAACCCTTAGGGCCTTTCAGAGAGACCTACAATGAAATGCCCTTTTCCTGAGATCTGTGGTCTGAAACCCTTCCTAACATGAAGGAATTTTTCCCAGAGCAGAGTTCCACATCACTGCAGCACTATGGATAGCACAAGGACCATCTTCTATGCCAATCTGAATACCCAGTCTTATTTTTACCAAAGCTAAAGACTGCTGGAATTTTTCAACACATCTTTCTTTAAGGAAGTTCTTTATGCTATCAGTTCAGACTTTTCTTTTTTTCTTTTTTTTTTTTTTTTTTGAGGGGGGGAGAGGCGAGAATTTGTTTGAAGTTCAGAAACAGAGCAAATTCCTGAAAAAAAATGTAACCTGAACTGTCATGTGGATCAAGTCCCTTCTAAAGAGAGCACCTTGCACCCTGGCTGAAACTTAGTATATGAACTCCAGAGAGAAAGATCTTACAAAACACTAATATTATTTTAGGCAGTCATTCTGATGCAGAATAGGCTGGTGTCTGCCCAGCCCAGTTACCATAGATGCTGAATATATTACTTTGATGGCTCACAGCTGGTTTTCATCATGCTGCTAGAAGGTCTTTCCACAACCTAATACAGAAAGTACAGAGGCAATAATTACTTTTCAACAGATTCACAGAAGTGAAAGATGGAAAATGAGCCCTTGTCTGCTGAGACTGAGGCCTGTCCTTACTGATATACTCTAACGTTGTGTGCATTTCCAGTAAGTGACTTTAGAAGATATTTCAGGACTCCACCCAATACCCCACGGTCCAAAAAGATCTTGGGGATTCTCCTTGTATTTGTAATAAATTTTTCTTTTGCTAGATTTTGGCCCATGGGATGTGATAAGAGTCATGTGATGCCAGTTTTAATAGGACAGCTGTACTTCAACAAAGATCTGCAGCGCACACATGACACGTCACTTCATGTGCACAAATGCCACATGTGAAACTGCACAGCACACTGACCTGCAGAATCATTCAGCTTAAATACTGCAAGGACACGTCTATTTTTCTGCAAGAAGTAGAAACTATTGCTGAGGACCTGACTGCAAGTTCATGGATTCAAAAGTAATCTTTCCATCAGCTTCAGCACATGGTTGCAGGTCTCTACTAACCAGCAGAAGCTTTGCTGCTCTCTAAGTAGGACTCTCTCATTTGTTGACTGGGGCTAGCAGATTTGGCTAACAGTTATGGATAAGAACAGATGCTTTTCCATGTCAGTGCACAGCCCAAGCTCTCATGTGTAAAGCATCCCATAGCATTTTGTTGTGTTATTTTAATGGATTAGGCACCTTACTTTACACCTGTCAAATATACTTAAACAGAGAGAAAAAGAAGAAAAAGAACCCTTAGTGTATCGATTATGTACCTTTAAGAACTGATCCTTCACTGCCTCACCAACTCCCAAGCATCAAATAAATATTATGGTTGAAAACTACAGAGAAAGAGATGGATCATCATACAACACATGGTTGGAACTCGTTGTCACGTGGTTTTTGTGGATGCCAAGATTGGTGAAGGTGAAGTTTCATGAACAAGTTTTTGAATTTTTAGAAAAAGAAACAAAATCAGTTGATGGTTATAAAATACAGAAACAACAATTCAGGCTAGGAAGTCCCTGAGCTGCAACTTGATAGAGGTTTGGAGAGCATTTAGCAGAAGTATCAGATTTGCTTACCATATGCTTACAAACATCCACTCTTAGCCACTGCTGAAAACAGCATTCTGTGCTAAATGGGCCTTTCATCTGACTCAGTGTGGTCGGTCTGAGGTTTTTCCTGTGCCTATGTACTAGTTTCTGTGATCTTCAAAATGCCTCAGAATTTCTGATGACCTTTCTCAGCAACCATTACCATACGAGAGTGGGGTCCCTGAGACACGTTGAGTCAGGTGAAGGAGGACTCGACAAGCAGAGACAGAAGAAAAACAGAACTGGCATTTGTAAGACATTTGTAAGACATGTAAGAGATTTTTCATCCCACCCAGCACTAAAATAGCACAACCTGAAACACGATTTCTCAAGTATTGCTTTGGCTACAATATAATT
Source organism: Merops nubicus (assembly GCF_000691845.1). Lineage (NCBI taxonomy): Eukaryota > Metazoa > Chordata > Aves > Coraciiformes > Meropidae > Merops > Merops nubicus. The sequence goes on along the minus strand of NW_008606057.1, from coordinate 76,093 downwards.
TAAGCATCTGACTTTAGCACGATAGCACAAAATAAAGCAATCCTTTCAAAATAAAACTCAAGAAATATTAGAAAGACAAAGCAGAAATTCATTTAATTTGACCAATTTTTCATGTCCAACAAATGTTTTCCACTAGAAAATATATGACTGAAGAACAATTTTCAAACAGGAATAGAGAGAACAGCTGCTACCAGATTAATAGAAACAGCTGCACATTATGTAAAATAATTTGCATTCTGCTAACTTTTAAAGAGTTTTAGCAACTGACCTCAGAGTTATAGCAGGGTTTTCAACCTTTTTTAGAAAAGTAAGTAAGAAAATAATTAAAGACAGCAGGTGCACTACTTTCTGGTGATGCAAAACCATCATAAACATTGCCTGAATAATGAGTTACTAATTATTATTAATAATGCTTACTGTTCTTGCTGTTGTAGCATAGCTTCTGGAGCATATATATATGAATATGGTCCAGAGTTTTATTTTAAAAGAAATTGTAGCAGTACGTAGATGAAACATTTATATCTTCCTAGGGGCAAAATGTACTTTTCTGAAAAACTGGAATGGTGATAACATTGAGTATGTACTGGTGGCTTAAGTGGCTTTTGATAAACATTGTCACAAAAGATGGTAAAAGACCTGCCAGCCATTCAGCAGAGTCTCTCAGGGATAGCAGCTAGTTGCAAGATGAAGTAAAGAGCTGCTCACTGCCCATTCCCCTCACAGATGGCATTTAGCAGGACACTGCTTCCCTGGTCACTAAAAGTAATATACAGATATCTGCCATCTGTTGAATGTTGCTGAATACCTTTATCCATAAAAAAATAACTGACTGTAATGTAGTGCAGGGTGGAAGTTCAGGTCTGCATAGATCCAGTTGCTTATATGGGGTAAATAAACTATTTCTCTATCCACTTCCCTATGTTCTGGTTCTGGGTTCTGCAGCCAGTTAGATTTGTGCTAAGGGAGGAAGGAAAAAGAAAGAAAACACATAGAATACAAACCTAGACTTCTGACTAAAAAGGAAGCATCTCCTTGCAATGTGGAGATGACATAGTAGGCATAGAACATATGGAGAATGTAAAGAAGGCTATACTGACTTAGGTCCATATAGACAAACAGATATAGAGCAGCATGAGTGAATCCATATATTTAATGCCAGTAGGATCCATTAGATTCTTCCACCTGAGCACCACATATAGCACAGGGATAAAATTTGTCCAGTTGGGAATTGAAATCAACATTTTTAGAGGTTTCTGCTTAGTTGCTCTAATCTATATCTGCTCAAAGCTAATATCCCTGAAGGTCTGGCATGGAAATTGCAGTTAACAGGTTCAGACTTAACTGCTCCATATGCCACATAATAGTGCACTATGGTACCACTTGCCATTGCCTTAACAAATCCTGCTTTGTTTCTCACTTAGTTTCAACCATCTGATGGCTGCACTGGGGATGAGTATGAAGTGCTCCAGGAAGTGATAAATCTGACTCAGTTCACATGAATAAGCATTCAAGTGGATGTGATAAAACAGTCATTTCCATGGGCAAGACACTAAGCACGAATGTTCAGCATACTCTCCTGCAAACATCAGTGAGAGACCTCAGCATCTAATTGTAAATAAATCAAACATAAATGTTTTACTAGCACGTAAGTGGTGTCTTCTGTTTTTCTATTTCATTTTTAATGATAAAGGTCTTCAGAGGTACAAGCACAGCATTGCAGTGGGATTACAGAGACATCCAACACAATCAAATGCCAGTAAGCCCCCCCAGAGCAACATGGTGCTAAGTGGACTTCCCACCTTCAGCTCTCGTTGCAGTTAGAAGTTCTACTCTCACTCCTAAGACTCAGCTGCTAAGAGTTTATAAAACTTGCATGCAGCTCCAGTCTAAGGTGATAAGATTTGCATCACATCTCAAGCTTGTTTACATCCAAATGGCTAAAAGTGTCTTGTCATCATTTACAGGATCAGTACTAACAGAGCAAGACCAGGCTTAACAAAGCAAGCCCTTGGCTGAATTTGCCAGCACAGCTATTCCCAGGAACTATTCCCAGGAACTGGCAGAACAGCTCATCAAGGGTTAAATTTTTATATCCCCCAGTCTTTGCATCTGACTGCACTGAAATCAACCTTCTTGAAGGAGGTGGAAATGAAGAACTTTGCCAATTCCATGCACTTACCACAGGACCTTATAGCTGTGCTGTTTATCAGCCCACATACATGCATGCTTCTTCTCTCTGCAGTGTTGGAGCACATTCACAGATGGATTTTCACCCCAGGGTGGTTTGGTCCCCTTTTTAAAGGACAGACTAAATAAGTTGGTTGCAGTCAGAGGCAAACTAGGAACTATGCCTTTGCTCCCCAAGTTGAGTTCAGTGCTCTGACCACCAGCTAAGCCTTGTATCTTCCTTGTGTCAGTAAAACCAGCTTTGGGGTTTCCAGAAAGATGCAAGTCAGATCTACCTCAAGCAAGCCCTTAAATTAATAAAGTGGAAGAGTAGGAGACAGTGTGGGTTCTTTCAAACCCTTCTTCTAGGTATATTGTGGGGAAAGAACAGTTAGCACAGATCAAAGATCCCTCATGACATTATGACAGAGGAAATGGGGCACGGCTGAATATGTGTGTGGCCTACTTGGGGCTTTATCATCTAACTCGGACTGCAACTATCCATGGTCATGGCTATGACATAGAAGTGCTCTTGAGGAGCTGGAAAATGCATGTTCTTAAATAGCTCAATGACAGAAGAAGCATTACAGTTTCCTAGCAATTAATGTACTAACTACATGGACAAGGAAGAAATCAGGAAACCTTAACTTTGCAGTAGGTCTTTAAGAAAACAATCCAAAGACGGGAATATAGACTGGTTACTTCCTCGAGCCTTGAAAACCTGAAGACACAGGAAAATAGATATGGGGGAAATGTGCATTAAAAAGTCATCAGTTCTTACTGAGAACATGAAAACAGCTTAAGGAAGTCAAGAGAGATGAAACAAAATACAACCAACTACCATGAACATAACAAATTTTCTGGAACAGAGGTGGAATCTGACCTGCAGCAGTAGCACCAAGTAAGATAGGTACTATTATAATAGCTAGTAAAGAAGTTAACTGTCCTTCTAAGTATGAATAGTTAAATCCTTGCCAAAGGAGATCAGCAGATCTCCAACAGTAGGAGATTTTAAAACAGGTCTTTCAGGTTGAGGTAGATATGACCATTACTTAGGGCTGAGTTGCACCAACTTTATGAGCCCCCTTCCAACCTTATTTTCTGCAAGTCTTTAAATAAAGCAGATATTCCAGATTTTCTTTTTGGAAAGGCAACATTTTACTGCTGAATTCTCAGTTACAAGTGTTTCCTTTTAATTTCAACCTGACCATGCTGGCTTTTAGCATTTGTGACTTTCATTAACACCAGAATTTGTTGCATAATTTCTACGACCTAATGGAAGTTTATTTTGGTTTTGCAGACAACTGTCATGCGTGGAAATAGTGGTAAAGGAAAGCATTTCACTTCCTAGTCTTCATCACATGACTTGCAATAAGGTTACTGATGTTTATTCCCCTCTCAGGGTCTGGATCGTTATCTGCAGGCCTCCAGCATCACAATCTATTTCCTATGACTGACACCCTCTTTTAATTGATTACAAAAAAAGACAGACATGTGAAACGAGAGCAGGAAACTTCTGATGGAGGCTAAACAAACAAAATAACTTTATTCTGGTGGGTCAAAAAGCCTTCTTTCAAAGGATTAATTTTGCCATTAATTGTGAAGTAGTCTCTGTGTTATTGACTACCAGCAAAGGGAAGCTGGGATTGACTTTTCACTGCCTTCTAAGAGATGAAAACCACACTGTTACAGAAAGAGAGTAATGAATCTGCAGTTCACTTAGGTAACTCTCAAAATAATCACAGAATCACAGAATGTTAGGGGTTGGAAGGGACCTCTGGGGATTATCCAGTCCAACCCCTCTGACAAAGCAGGTTCACCTAGAGCAAGTTGCACAGGAACACCTCCAGGCAGATTTTGAAAGTCTCCACAGCAGGAGACTCAACCCTTCTGAGCAGCCTGTTCCAGTGCTCAGTCACCCTCACAGAAAAGAATTTTTTCCTTATGTTCAGGTGAACTTCCTGTGTTCCAGTTTATGTGCTTTGCCCCTTGTCCTACTACTGGGCACCACTGAGAAGAGACTGGCCCCATCCTCTTGCCCCCTATTCTTTAGAGAGTTGATGACAAGATCTCCTCTCTATTTAGATAGATGACAAGATCTCCTCTTAGTCTTCTCTTCTCCAGAGCAAACAGACCCAGGTCTTTCAGCTTTTCCTTGTAAGAGGTGCTCCAGTCCCCTAATCATCTTCATAGTCCTCTGCTGGACTCTCTCCAGTAGCTCCCTCTCTGTCTTGAACTGGGGAGTCCAGAATTGGACAAGGAGCTCCAGATAGGAGCCACACTAGGCAGAGGGATGAAGGAGAAGAACCTCCCTCAACCTTCTGGTCACACTCTTACTGCAGCCCAGAAATCTATAATTCCTGCCATGTTACATTCTCCTGCTGATTTCTTAGCATACATCTGAGCATGTTGGAACATTTAATTTAATTTGGAAGTGTTGAACAGGACAGAGCTATTGTTCTCATTGTACAGAAGGATAAATGTACTAGAAGAGGCTGAAATCCCGTCTCAAGAACAGACAGTGGCAGAGAGTTGACAAGAAGATGTAAAATCCCTCTGGGTAGATCTTCAAAATTTTGAGGCTTTTTATGTTCATAGTACAGTATGGATGCAACTCTTTTTCTTTTCACTTGTTTATGCCCTAAAAACCTTAGCCCACATATCAGGCCAGTGCTATTCTTCATCATAACTTATCCATATTTTTACAAGAAAACATACCTCTTAGAGGCAACAGAGAAAAATACATTGTTGAAAAAAAAAACAGCATTGGCATGGAAAAGACTGACTCAGCCCTGCTGCACAGTGAAGAACCTCAGAACCAAGCTATGAGCTCGCTTTCTTAACTGAGATTGCAACACAAATAGGAATTTTAGGGACAGTAAAACATACTGTTGCATATTAATACATACTAAATCACTGCTGATCTCTTACCTTTTCATATCTCCCCCAGTAATGTTAATCAACAAATAGAATAATGCATCAATCAGCCTAAACAGGACTGGGTGGAGATGGACAATGCCTTTGCATATTTGCATGGTGTATAATTCACAAATTGTAGAAATCAAAAAGCTGTCCTGGCTGCATACGATTATCATCATCACCAAAATAACAGTAATACCATTACCAGTAGAAAATACCAGTTCATTAACAGTCAGTCTCTTCCTACCTTAATTGCCTTAGCTCTGTTGATCAGCCCGTCTTGCTGAGCACTTCCAAGGAGCAGATCCACTTTCTGAAGTGGAGGGCGCTGCAAGGCTTCAGCTAAAGGTTCCTGAAGGTAAAGTCCATCCACCACTGGACCCCAGTACTGGAACGGGCCACTTATGGCTAGGAGCTAGGTTAGCAAAAAAGCAACAAGAGTGTACTTAAATTAGCTTACCCTGGTCATTGACATTTTATTTATCCTTCAGACAACTGAGTTGACAGCCTTCAAGTGAACAAGTGATTGGTTAATGTAAGTGCAAACTCCCCACTGCCAGGAAACAATGCTTTTGCTGACAGTCTCTGTAGGTGAAACTAGCTGAATAGGCCTGAGAGAATTGATGGTCTTTTAGTTGTAAAAATATTGTCTTGAATTGGGGATTGGCTCTGTGCTGGTCCTGGTCAGAAAACGTATTGCCAGTGGGTGTTTTAATCCTGTGAGTAAAGGATCTAGGTCTAGAATTGTTCATACTTCTGCTTTCACAAGTCTCCCATTTAAGAGACACTTGACTCTCCTCTAGAGTAACACCCAGGGGCAGATAAGAGGAGACTGCAAGAAGGAAAAAACTATATTTAGATTAATTTAGGAAGATGTGGTCAAAGCAATGTAAAAGGAATTTAGTCTAAAGGAGAATAAAGCTATGAGTATTCGTAAGTCAGAAGTGGATGTCATTGACAAGAGCATCACTCCACCAAAGATAGTCCAGTTCCTCTTTCACAAGGATCCAGTCCAACTTATTTTTTAAGCTTCGTGTCAATGGGAAACTTTTTGATTCTTTGCCAATGGCATATATTTTGCTATGGTATACCTTAGTCTGTGCATCGTTGAGGACACGAGCAGGCAGCTGGCGGAGGCAGGCTACAATTTCCTCATTGGTGGATGAAGGGCACCCCACATCTTCAGCAAGGGCTGCTGCTTGGGTCTGTGCTCTCCTCTTAGTGATAATGGATGCTGGAGAAAAAGCTGAACCTCCCTGGAAAAAGAAAGACAATATCAGTCAACAAATGCTCTCAAAACACCTAAAGAAATAATTTGGTATTTATATCATAAGAAGCAAGTTATAACCATCAAAGCAAAGGGGAGAAGAATAAGTTTGGCTATTTCCAGCTTGGCCGTGGTGTCGTGGCTTAAAGCCAGCCAGCAGGTGATCACCACATGGCCGTGCAATCACCCCACCCTCCAAATGGGAAGGAGAAAAGGAAGAAAAAACATAAACCCCCACAGGCTAAGGAGAATTTAGTACAACAATAGAAAAGGAGCAATAAGGAATAGTGATAACAATATATACATATATATATATATATCTTAAGTGGTACAAAGCATCAGCATAGTATCAAATAATTTATTTGCTGTTTTGGTTGTCTATCCTGGCTGAGGCACCCTCCCAACTCCTAGTGAGAATTAACTCTATCCTAGCCAGAGCAGGACACATGGCTATTTTAGAAAAGTGTCTATGTTATGACTGCACCCAAGTCACAAATCTTTCCGAAAACTTTGCTAGAAGGAGAAAAATTCAGACAGGAGTATATACAAAGAAGGTGCTGTGAGGAACATCAGGGAATGAAGGGCCCATCATACAAGAGGAGACTATGTAGCGTTTTACTTCCTCAGCTGTCATAAATAGGAACTGAGAGCAAGCATGCGTGTTTTTTGTAAATGAATCCACAAAAAAGAGCTATTTATACATTAAGACAATGCTGGTGCAAGGCCAAATGGGCATGAACTATTCAAATTGAGTGAAAATAAGTTTAGGCTAGAAATGCTAAGACAGCTAACCCAAGGAGTAGCAAGGGTTTGGAAGAGCTGTGGGCAAAGTAGGAGCAAAATGTTAAACCAAACTGCAGAAGATCAACCAGAGCCAGAGCAGATCAAAATCAGGGCACAGACTGCAGTTCAATCTCTGGCCCAGACTCTTTGTTTCTTCCTGCAGCTGTACTGGAATGGAAAAGGTCCTCACCAAGAAAAGATGGTACAACTTTGCTGAGTAACTATGAAAAGTACTTATCAAAATGCAGATATATCAGCATAAATCTGATAAGATCTAACCTAGAACAGAAAGGCTGGAATAGCTCTGACATGGTTTAGATGACTAATTTCCAAACACTTATATCTGTTTACTATAATAACTACTAAGATTAGTTTCTGTCTTCTAAAAAAGCCAAACCTTACACACATGATATGAAAGACCCCAACCTCTTCAACCAATTTACTGAATTCTTACTGAATTTGCTCTAAGCATAATACAAGTCTGAAAAATCAGGAAACCAGGAGTGAGTTAAAAAGGAAGAGAAAACAAACAGTAAATCCTTAATCTGAAATTGTCTCAAACCTTTGAGTCCAAAGAACTCAAAGTGCAGCCGTGAAATGAACAAAGAAATAGACACGGTCTAGTCTTACTCCTCACTTCCACCCTTGGTTTCGGTGGGAACTTGAGTGAGCAATGGGCTTTATCCTCATGTGGGATTTGCAGTGGTCTACTTTGTGTTTGTAAGGCATGATATTTGCCACTGATGACCAGCACTGACTCAGTTGATCCTGAGACAGAAAGGAAAATATCCCTGATGAGATTATCTCTGTGTGTGGGTGTGTCTCCAGGGCATAGAATGAGAACACTGCATTTTTGACTGGCCTTCAGACGAGAGCGTGTTCACCAGAAGGAGAATGAGTGAGACAATAAATGGGATAACGCAGCATGCCAGCTTCCCTCAGTGGAGTAACTTTCTTGCTTTTCATTTCTCCTTGGCAGAGAAATTATATCTAGGATTGCATAATATTTGTCCACTAATCTGGCAAAAATATTCTTTAATATCAGATTTGTGCTCAGCATGTTTTATCAAGTCTCCAATACCTCCAAAGGGCATTCATTTAAAACAAACCCATAAAAAATTAAAGGGCTTCAGTTTCCCAAGTTCTGAAAGCTTCATAAATTCTGAAAGTGGTGGTTTCTGTGGAAATTCTGAAGCTGCTTTATTAAAAGGCTAAATTTGGTAGGGAAAGAGATTACTAAAATCAGATGACATACAGAATCCAAAAATTCACTGGAACCAAGCAAAACAACCTTGTGTGTGCTTAATTTTGAATGCATCTCCTCCCAGGGACTTTAAAAGCTGTGCAAAGTTCCTCTGTCTCTAAGATCTCTACAAACTGGAAGACTGCTCCTGGGTCAAGTGTTGAGTCAAACAATGGCTGTAAAAGGTTTTGGATGGAAGTGTCCCATAAGTCTTCTGCAGAGGGAGAGCTAAAAGCATGGACACACAACTCCTCATGCCACAGCACTGCATGTGTATGGGCTAGCATTAGATATGGTCCAAGCTTGACAAGTGAAAGAAAACTTCAAAACTTCTGCAAATACATTTGTCAGGTGATGATGGTTCTTATTTTGAGTAAGAGCTTACTCTAGTTGTGGACATCTTCTCTTTGCACACATGGTTAGAACAGGTCTATGTGCTCTTTATTCTGGTTTGCTTTTTTTTTTTTTTTTTCCCCCTTCTGTTTTCCATGGTAATAGCCATTGCCTCAGTTTGCTTTTTTTTTTTGATAATATCTCCATTCAGGAAGTATGTCATGAGTTTGGGGTTTGAAAGAGATGCAGTATCCACTACTGTTATTCATGTTTAATTTTTACTGGGAATGGAAGTGGCTGAGAGAGGAATTTAGACATCATTCAAGCATTATTTGGAAGCAATATTATTATGTCCCCCCCTCTAGTGCATCACAAATACTTTCCAGGCTCTGGAAACAAGGCTTCTCTTACCACAGAAGTTAGGCAAGCAAAACTGTACCAGTTCTCTATTCTTCAAAATCACATCACAATTCATGCTCATTGTTTCCTCATCCTCACCAAAAAAAAACTCGGGAACAAATAAGAGAGATCAGAAGCTGGAGACCGCCCAGAATTAAATTTCTTCCTTTTTGAGCCTGAAATTTTCACATTAAAAAGAAATCTTCCTTAAACATCATAGCCACATTAGAGGGAGGCTTGGGACACATAGGATGGCACAGTTATACTCAGTATTTCCCTCTTCCTCTATAAAACTATAATTTATTTGTGTGATTAGTCCCAGTAACCAGTAATGAAGGAGCTGTGTGCTTTAAAAAATAGGACTATTTAGGCAGAAACAGAAATAGCAGAGGGACTGTTCGTTTCCATTACATGACACCCATATTACCATCAACGTGACAGAATCATGAATCAGGAAACCAAAAATCATGAGATCAGCTCCAAAATAACAAACACTGTGTTCTTTTTGTTAGTCCCCTGTTTTTCAATTCTCCGAGAATTCTCCTCTACCTATGAACACAACACCTAAAAGATTAACTTCTAAAACTAACAGCTGAGATCTTCAGAAAATCCTGCAGAGCAGGTATTTTTGGAAGCAAACCTCTAAATATTATGAGATATTCAGTAAAATTATGAACGTTAGCCAGCTTGCTGTCACAGGGTATTTCCTACCTCAGCATCATTTAGAAGGGCTTGACAGGGAACTGAAGCCATACACAGGTCGTGTGTCAGCTGTCCTGCTGGATTGACCTGCTGTCATCAGAGGAAGTTCCAATGACATTTTTCATAACGACCCAGAAGAAAACATTCAGTACTGAACTGCTGAGAAGAAGTTGCAGCTGTATTACAAAATCCATAACAGCAATATTACACTGTCCTACATTCATAGGAATAGTGGGAATATTACAGTGTTGGGCAAAGTACCTGCTGTGACAAGTGGTGACACTGAAAATGGAAAGCAAGCCCTTCAGGACTCTTTATGGTTCAGGGACCAGCAGCTTGGCAAGCATTTCTTTATTTTTTCTTTTAAAAGTTAGAGGTTAAACTAGATAGTAGAAAATTGTATACTAGGAAATGTTTCAGCTTACAGTGGTGAGAAGTTGATGAATGCAAACTGGTATTGTGTGAAGATAAATTTTTGCTTCATTGTCAAGCTCTAGGCTTGAGTTAGGCTATAGGCTGAGTTGAGGCTGGTACCTCTTGTAAACTTCCCTCTTGGGACTTCCTAACTCATAGACGTGGAATGTTGCTATCCTGTCCATCACAGATCTCCCTCCAGAAGCCCTTGCTGCTATTCTGATGAAGTAATAAAAAAGCATATATGGTCTTGTGTTGGGTTTGTGTGGCAAGGTCTTGGTAACCAGGGTGCTATGGAGGTGGCATCTGAGAGAAGCTTTCCACTTTGTCCCCATTGGCTCCATTAAGCCAATGCCAGCCAGCTCCAAGATGGACCTGTCACTGGCCAAGCCCAAGCCCATCATCAGTAGTGGTAGCATCTCTGAGAGAACAGATTTAAGAAGGGAAAAAAAAAAACAAACCAGCACAACTTCAGCCAGGAAGAGGAGTGGGAATATGTCATAGAAGCAACTCTGCGGACACTAGGGTCAGTGAAGAAGGAGAGGTAGGAGGTGCTCGAGGAGCTGGAGCAGAAATTCTCCTGCAGTCCATGGTGGAGACCATGATGAGACAGGCTGTGCCCCACAGCCCATGGCAGTTAACAGTGGAGCAGGTATCCCCTTTGCAGTCTGTGGAGGACCCCACGCCAGAACAGGCGGATGCACCTCAAAGAGGCTGTGACATGCAAAGTCCACACTGGAGCAGGCTCCTGGCAGGACCTGTGGACACATGGAGACAAACGAGCTCACGCTGGGACAGGTTTGTTGGCAGGATTTGTGACCATGAGGGGGCCCCATGCTGGAGCAGTTTGTGAAACCTCTGGGGAGGATTCATGCTGGAAAAGTTTGTGGAGTACTGTCTCCTGTGGAAGGAACCCCACACAAGAAAGAGGGTGAGGAGTCCTCCCCCTAAGGAGGCTGGAGTAGTAGGGACAGTGCGTGACGAACCGACTGCAATTCCCATTCTGTGTCCCTCTGCACCACGTGGGGGAAGGAAACAGAATTTGGGAGTAAAGCTGAGCCCAGGAAGAAGGGAGGACTGTGGGAATGTGTTTTAAGATAGAGATTTTATTCCTCCTTATCCTACTCTGATTTGCTTGGTAATAAATTAAACTAATTACCCCAAGTCGAGTCTGTTTCGCCCACGACAGGAACTGATGAGTGTCCTTATCTCAACCCATGAGACTTTCATGATATTTTCACTCCCCAGTTCAGCTGAGGAGGGGAGTGACAGAACAGCTTTAGTGGGCACCTGGCATCTAGCCAAGGTCAACCCACCACAGGACTGTTGCTGTAAGCTGTACCTGTCCCTCATCACACCTGGAGAAGGCAATTGCCATATAATCTGCAGTGCTGAAAGTCTTCTAATGCCTCATTTACTCTGGCAGCTCACTGCTGCAAAATTTTTCAAAACTGATTCACAACAGATCTAACGATTAGAAGCTTCACTGCAACTAGGTTTTATCACCCACACTCTGCAAACCCAAACCCTTCTTCCTCTCCTCACACCGTGACGTCCAGTTTTTCCAACCTGACTCGAAACTGAGAACCCTGCTTGAGCCACCTTGGTCTCTCCGACACACGCACTCCCTTCTGGTCTCTCCGGTGGCTGCAAGGCTGCAGACTCCTTTTGAAACAAGCTTTCTGCCTGCCCAGCAGCATGCTAGACACAATACAAATGACAATAAAAAAGCACCACCCAAAAAGTGAGATCAAAAAATATCTAACGAAGAGTCAAGCCAATGAAATGTCCTGATAATTCTGCTTTCCCAAAATCGCCAGCTGTACAGCAATATTTTATTTGTTAGAAATAGGCTCTCTCCAGGCTCAGAGGCATCCAGCTGCCAGCAGAAGTATCTGTCAGACCATCTGGTTTGACCTCTGAGATAGCCAAGGCTCTTCATTTCCTGACTGCTGAGCTCAAGTGCTTCCTATCACTTAAAACGTTTGAGTAAAACCTGATCTTGCATGAAGCATTTAAGCTGGGCTCAGAGACACCTAGAAATGGATACCAGAGTCTTCTCCTTTGCAGTTCGTGCCTGAAGATGATCACTGACAAAAAACTGAACCTTATTTCTGTTTGAGGATGTCTTTAGTTTCAGTTAATGTCAGATTAAAGAGATTGTTGATATCCTGTTTTTTCTCCCTGTAAAAATAAGCAAGCTGCAACTAAGTGACCACTAACTCTTCTTTCCAATTAGTTTAACAGATTATTCTCTAAAAGACTGGATTTAAAGTATTTTCAGAAGCTGTTTTCAATTTGGAGCCTTTTCTTTTTCTCACAGGGTTGTTTTCCAGTATCCTGCACTGCTTTTGCTTAGACATCTAATTCTGCATAGTGGCAAGTGCTTACAACACACTGAGGCTGCAGGGCTCTGTGTGAAGACAGAAATGTCATTTTTCCAGGCTTTCAGACAAAGTCTGTCTTCAGGAACCTGGCAGAGGAGATATCTTGTGGACCAACTCAGGGAGTCTCTGTCACAGCTAAGAAACTCTGTGGCAGACACATGGCAAAGACCAGCACATGAAATGTAACAGGGAATTGGCAGGTCAGTCCAGCAACAGAAAGGGAGACTGAGAAAAACATTTTCTCCTCCATAATCATCTACTAGAACTACGATTTCCAAATTAAAAGAAAACAAACAAACAAAAAAAAATTAAAAAAGTAGACAAGAAAAAGAGGGGAAAAGGAGAATCCTCTCTTCTATCAAAAAACATAATTCTGAAGAAGGAAGGTTTCTTTTTTACACATGAGACTCAGCAAACCCCTCTCTGCTATTACCAGAGGCAGTCCTGCAAGTGCAGCGTTCCCCTCTCAAGTGACGCACTGAGTGCCTGTGTCAGGCTGGTGACTTGAACGCTTTAAAGATGACTTATAAAGCCCCACTGAATTCATATCAAAGCTTTCTTCCATTTAGATATAAATGTTACCTTATCAATTTAAAAGAAGTTATTAGCTGAATGCACTGAAAGGGTAAACTGTATCTCATCATTGTACAAGAGCAAATAGCCACCAGAAACAGGCAGAAATGACACGGAAATGGAGAATTTTATTTACCTCCCTCCACTGCAAATTCATCTGTGCCTTTACAAGTATGGTACAAACCATGTCTGACATTTATTGTGTTTCCAGTGAGGCATGTCCTATCAAGCAAGTCAAACTTCTTTAGCATGCCCAACCTTTCCTGCTCAGTCTGAGATCTGTCCCATGCATCTTAGGATGTAACTTCACTTCTTGTAAAGGCACAGAGACCACCAGAGCCAGCCTAAAGCAGATAGTGGGGAGAAGGTCCAGGAAAAGGCAGAGCTCTATCCCTCCCTATTCCCATGTGTGGTGCAGACATCCCCTAGCCTGTGAACTTTTAGTAGTTCCAGAGACATTGTACATCCATTCCATGAATGCCATTAAGGAGCATGCATGTCACATCCCTGTGATTTCAAGAAAGCAGTAAGGTCCTAAAAAATCAAAATATAGCTGGTATGGATAATCATGAGGCATTATGGCAAAGGCAGCTCCCCAGAGCCCTAGCTATGATGCTGTCACAGCTCTGCCTCTAGACTAATTTGCTTATCAAGCTCCATAAGGCTTTCCTCTCCCTTCAAAGTGAGGACTGCTAGCACAGCTTGTTAATGAGAAAGGATATTCTCCTGAAAGTTCCATAGCTCCAAATTCTGGCACAGCTTTGGGAATTTGACCAGTGTCTCCTGGTTCCAGTAGCAGTTACACAACAGCTCCCATACTTGTCAACTTTTAGTTTTCATCATCAAACAGATTGGCATTACAATGAGCATCCACTCAGAGAAACTCTAGTGTGAAGTAGGAACTCTGCTTGGTCTGCTTGGATTTGCTGGGTTTTCTGGTGGGTTTTTATTGTGGTTTTTTTTGTTTGTTTGTTTGGTGTGGCTTTGTTGTTGTTGCTTTAGGGGGAGGGGTCGTTTTGATTTTATTTTACTATATAAATTTAGGAATATGAGCTTCTCAGGTGACATCTTGATTACAAAAGCAAAGGGCAAACCTTAATAATTCCCATGGACTGCCATATTCCTAACTGCAGTACTATATTCCTGAGTGACTTCAGTCAGGTTATTTAACAGGCTAATATCCTGGATTCTCCATCTCAGACACTGAGATGAGGAAGGTTCTGAGGCTCCTGCTTCTGCACTTTGTACAACTTATATGAAAATGTGCTTCATAGGCAGTCTTTCACTCCATATTCCTTCGTTGATGATATTGAGCTTCAATTATTTGCAGACAGAGCTATTTTGGGGTACAGAGTAAAGATTAAAGCAAAACTTGCATTCCCATTTAGGCTCAATAAGAGTGGAAAACAAAGTTTTGTGCCTCTTCCTGTCTGTCTGAGAAAAACTAGCAAAACTGCATAAAACAAAACAGTTGGGGAGTGAACTTTGCTGAATAAAAAAATTTGGAAGGGAAAATGAAGAAAGACAGAAAAACCTTTTTCGTGTAAGTAACGTAAACCGGATTATTTTGCTCATTTTTTATATCTGGTAAAACCAGCCCTGATGCAATATGTTGAAAACCTCCCTTTTTTTCTCAGCCCATAGATAAAACCCGCCTTGAGTAGTGACTTGCAACAGGAACCTCATCTGTTGCAAACACTTTGAGCCTTCCTTATTTCTCAGAGAGGAAGTATGTGGCCTGTTTGGCAAATGCTGCTCTACATGACAGCGTGAACTTCACAACACACTCATTCCACCGGCTGCTCCTCGGCTTCATCAGCTAAACCTTGCTGGCAGCATGAGAGCAGTAGCATGACTACGGCTTTTTTGAGAAATCCTGCAACCTGGAATATCATGCCTAGCATTTAAAGGTAAACATTGCTCTGATACGTTTTGGATTCTCTGCATACGGGAAGAAATGTTTCAATTTTATTTATATAAAGGGGAGTTCTATTTCCTTAACAGTGGTAGTATTCAGACCGTGGATTTCACGTACCACCAAAGGTAGAAATAGAAAAGCCTGCCTTGATCCTTTTCCTAAGGAGTGGTACTGAAGATAGAAGGGACAGGAATATTTCTGCTGAAAGCTCACAGTAAGGTAGACCCGTAGGACCTTACGCTGAAGTGAACTGCATATAGTGATAGTTATATCACTATAACCCAAAATATGAGCCCACAGATTAGTGGGCTTTTTATCCAAAGTATTACCAGTTTGCATAATGTGGTATTTCTCTGTTGTTTCATGTTTGGGTTTTTTTTTTGTTTTTGTTTTTGTGAATTACCTTGATTACAGAACTACATTGTTCTTTCTAAGCATAAGGTGCAATTGCCTCAAAACTGAAAGGCTGCTCGTTTTGATTAATGACAGATTAAGGGAAATTAACCAAAAAATATACAGCTTCTGAAATCTAAGCTGCTTCTTTTTCCCACATGAAAAATAAGAGGATGCTGGTGCCTTCATTGTTAAACTAAATGGGATTCAGACATTACCTGTGAACCTTAGTGAGAATTAAATTCTAAGACCTTGGTGGTGTAGATGTGGATATCAGGTAACAAAAATAAAATAGCATATAGCGACTCAGGAATGATGAATGTCCTAATTTTACTAATCTGCAGGATTCTTGGCAGAGCAGGTGCTTATCTTGCCTTCTTATTTCTCTTGCTATATTAATTTCCTTATATTTACTAATTTTCAATCCTTTAAACTATAACATTCAAAAATTCTTATAAAGGGACATACTTTCCTATGCACCATGCTATTTAGCTGTTCCAGAAGCATGTTTTCTCAGAGAACAGACTCTGCAAATTATTGCTACATGTGCTGCACACAGGAATGGAAGGTGTAAATTGTGCCACAGGTTTTTTGACCCACAATGTAGGTCAGTGAGGTTCCAGTCTTGACAGGTGAAGATTTTATATCTGCTCTGCCACTAATAAATAGGAAAGAAGTCAAGACTAGGGCCATGGGTGGTTTTTCACCTTAATTTTAGCAGCAAAACTAAAGCAGTGAAGATCAATAAACCCCACTAGTTGTGTGTTTGCAAACAGCTATGGCTGCAAGGACCAGCTTCCCTTAAAGAGCGCGTGTACAAGTGGAAAGGGAAGGAGAGGGGGGATCAAAGCTTGCAACACTGAAAACATGATCTTAATGGTTAAAATCACATTCCCACACAAGCCTCAGGAGGCAGCCTGTGAGCAGGGAGAGCAGCAGGTAGAGTTTGGTTTGTAGCCCAGCAGTGCCTCTGAGCTGAAGAGCAGCCGTGGTCCTCCGTGCAGGGCTTGGGCTGATAGGCCAAGGTGAGCTTAGACTCTATCATCTCTCCTTAATTCTTCCCCATTCACCCTCAGTGAATGATTTTCTTTGGATCTGGCATAATTTCATTTCTCTGCAACAGAGGGATGCCACCTCTGCTCGTATCCCAAGCTCTGTCACCAAGTTGAAGTGAGATGGAGTGCCTGGAGCAGTTGCACCATTTCTAAAGAATATAACCTATAAAACTGCTATTGCTCTGCTACTGACTGAAATGATAAAAAATCAGCTCAGACAAGATGCTGTACAGTTTCCTGTAATTCTGCTTCTGCATAAAATCACCATAGTTTGCCCTATCACAATGCAACGGGCTTGTATTGCAGTGCTGATGCTCGGCGCAAGCAGAAGCTACTTGAGCCATTGAGTTCTACCATGCACCTCAGGGCCATGTGCAGTGTTGGTTCAGAAATACTTAGGATGCTAACTCATACACTGTTACTCTAAAAACAGTGATAAGCCATTGCCAGCCAGCAAGCAGAAACAATCTTTTGCCCCCTCACCCCATTTCAAACAAAACTTCCAATTTCTTCGATTTTCATTTTATTTTCAAATGTCTAAGAGTTGAGTCATACCTCAGGGCACTCACTCTACCACCTTTGACTGGACAATAGGCACCTTTGCTCTGCCCAAATGCATGATGACAAGCGGCTTTAGTGGTAAATCTAATCTGATATCTGTAATTTTCCTTTAAATCACTTTGGATAAGTGAATCAACAGCAGCAGTCACAGCTTTCCATTTGCTTATTTTTATCGAAAGCTTGTGCCATGAGTCTAGAGAACAGCTTGAACTCTCTGTCCCTTTCAAGACTTTATGCTGTCACTGCTGGTAACTAGTGATGGTAAAATAGCATGGAAAATGTAATGAGACACAGCAAACTGTCACACTGGTGACATCAAAGTCCAAACCATCATTGCTCTTCGCTGTTACTGTGAGTACTCTATAACATATGTATTTTCCATAAGAAAGATTCTTCCACATCTGAAGTAGTAGCACTGAGCTGCACGTTCTCTTGTGTTGACTTCAGAGGCCCTTTGAGGAGAACAATTATTTGTATGGCAGAATCAAGCCAGGCCAGTTTGGGACATGCTCTGCAAAAATACAAAGTAGGCACATGCCTGTTGTCTGGTACTTAATCAATCCATCCAGACTAGACAGCAAGTACCTTAAGTACAAACTACACATAAGCAAACCCTCAAAAACAACATTTAAAGCAACGTTTAGAGTTTAGACCCCCTAAATACCACGTAGGAAAATGAAGGTGCCTTGCTCAAACGTGCCATGCTTTCAGAAAGTCTGCGTGATGTAAAGTTTTCAGAAGTCTTTCCATCGTGTATAAATGCTACATATCACTTTCCAAAGTGACTCAGGCACACCTGAAAATTGTATCCACTGTATCTTAACTTTAGGAAGACAGCCCTTGAAAGCACTGTCACAATTCTGATCACTAGTAGGGCGACGTGCTCTCCTGGCCCTCAAATACCAAGACTCAAAATATAGAGGTACATAGAGGTAGGACTCTGTTATTTTTATTTTGCCATAATTTTGTGACACAAAATTCAAGTACTATTCCCATCTAAATAACAATTGCATGTGTTAAAACTATGGATGGGCACAAGATTTTTATGCTGCCATGCGTGGCACCTATCTGGAACTGCACAAAATTTTTGGTAGCTGCAGTTTACTTAGATTTGAATTGCTCTTTTGAAGTGCTGCAAAAATGTAGCTACTAAAATACATAGCTCAGCACAGGTTATCTGTTAAAATATATCTTTATCTCACTTCTCTGGCTGACTTTTTCAGTCCTATTTTCTCTGTTGCCATG
Organism: Merops nubicus; assembly: GCF_000691845.1. Classification (NCBI taxonomy): domain Eukaryota; kingdom Metazoa; phylum Chordata; class Aves; order Coraciiformes; family Meropidae; genus Merops; species Merops nubicus. Next base: position 57,735 of record NW_008606057.1, on the reverse strand, counting down.
CCCAGGAAACTTTGCTGGCTAATTTGACAATGAGCCAGGAATATCTATAATATCTATAGCCTAAGTATTGGCTGCACTATCCCTATGAATATACCTCTTATTCTTGATGGGATACAACTGAGAAAAATGTTGAAGAAATTACAATTGAATCTTGCAAAAAAAATACTCATAGCTCAGGAAATTATAAACATGCAAGTAGATAGTGCCTGCCAAAACAAATTCCGATTTCAGTTTTAGAAATTTAGGTGCATTTAAATGGCAAATTATTTTATGTTTTCCATCAAGAAAACTTTTTATTCAAACATGAATACCCAAATAGTTTATTTAAATTTAAGGCTACTTTTTAATTCAGCTGCTAGACTTCTTATACCAGGCAATGAAGCAGTTTTTTTGTTCTTGTGAAAGCAGATTTCAGACACTTGTCAGAAGAACACTGGCACAGCTGCATCTTAGAGATGTGCCACAAGCTAGTCCCTGAGTGCTGACAGTGGAAGGGTAACGTGCCATTTGGCTGGTGAAATACAGACTTCTAGCAAAGAGCCTTTGGGAACAAGCACTAAGAAGCTTGAAAATCAGATGAGGTGGAGTCAAACTGTGCGTTACCATCTGGTTTAGCACTGATCTGCTTGCATTTGATAAGAGACGAATTCTTTTCCTTTTGAACAGCATTTCATGCTGTAGGGTGTCTTCCTAACCTTCCTGTAAGACATCAAAAATTTATGGTGCTAAGAAATATACTTAACTCTGCCAATCTTATTCCAAAAGGTGATTAGTAATAAAGTCTCACTGATTTCAGCAGTAGCGCTTCAGACACCTCTCCAGCTAGAGCCATCGGGTTCTAGCCTGTTGTAATAAAGAGCAGCACACCAAAAGCAGTAGTCACCTTTGAAATATTTAAGCTAGAGAAGCCTGCAAGATGCACAACACCCACACGATGCTGCTGGAGTTCCCGTTACCATTTTCACAGGGCAAATGACAGAAATATATTTTTAAAAAATAATTACATGCCAGGTAATGATGTTGAGTTCTCTTGCTTTAAGATGCAATTTCAAGTAGATACAGCTTATTCCCCTCTGCCTCTGAAAATATACCATAGCATGAGACACACTCCACATCCAAAGGGTTTTTCTCTCTGTCCTATGGCAGGGAGAATTAGGATGGGTGCAGTAAAGCCATGAGAAGCAACTGTCTCTCTCAAAATATTTAGTTCCACAACTGCAGCAGGAAAAAAACCCACTGAATAACGTTCTTAGTGTTCATCAGTAAAGTGACGTTATAGACACACGGCGCTGGAAACCAGATAGACCAATCTAATTAATTTCTTTGTAACTTCAGAACTCCAAATGCTGTAGAGAACATTGTGTGTATGAAATGACTGTATGGGCATGGCTTTGCTGTGACTTCCTATTGTGCTGAGGTACTGGTAATGGAAACTTTTACTGCATCGTGTTCTTCTGAGCAACTTCCCTAGCTGTGGTTTTCTGCTATTCCCCTGATAAAAGCACCAAAGTGGTGAGAGTTTAGCAAGTATGTAAAACTCTCAAGTTGACACAAGAGTTCTCAAAAGCAAAACTGTACAAGACTGGAGACACCCAAACCAGGTCAATTCTCATCCGTTGGCACAGCAGGTGCGAGTCTGATGTTTCATTTCAATGTCTCCCTTGGTTTAGTCCTGAAGAGCCTTGGCAGAATTCGAGAGCACCATGGGAAATGCTGTGAAGACGCCGAGAGCCTCCGAAGAAACGTGTGTGTCAAGCCAAACAGGTGAGCACTCACTTGATTTCTTTCAGGAGAAAAAGATACTCAAAATATATGGTACATTCATCTATATATCTTCCTTCGTCTGCCTGACATAGTAAGTGCAGGCAACTGCATGACTGCTGTGGGAGAAGGGCATCCTCTAGACAGTGCTTATTTTTAGGTATGTTCCAAAAAGTACCTTAATTAAAACCCTCAAACGTTAAAACTATTAATCACTGGTGCTCCTTGAAAGATGTTCCTTCCAGTTCAGTAAGCACTGAAGCACCACTTCAGACACCAGAAGTACTGTGTTTTGAGATACCTGCATGTGACATTTTATACAAATTTGTATTTGAAATGTAAGGTTAAAATTTGAAATTAAGGTGCTTCATTTAAGGTTAAAAACCTTTATGGCGTTGTGCTTGCACTGAACCTGATGTCCACTGTTAGCTGCATTAAAAGGAGCACAAAGCCAATCTGTTACTAGGTTTATCAATAAAGTTTATACCAAAATACACATTTCACAGGCCAAGCTGTTAAAGGGGGAATCTAACACAACTGTCCTATACATCCAGACGTGAAAAAATGAGGTTGCAAAGCCCACCCCACACTGTAGGCTGGTAGAGGCCATGCATCTGAGGGCGAAAGCAAGGAGGATTCAGTGACCTGCTACCCCCAGACTGCAAGTGAGTAGGTGGGGAGTGAGTACAGCCCCAGCTCTCACGCTGCAATGTGACAGACAGCTGGTGCAGGAGCTGCAGTAAATCACTCCCCAAAGTTGAGGAAGAGAAAACACTTTGGGGTTTATATTTGAGGTTTGGGGGTTTTTTTTAGAGGGTATATTAATGAAAATTCTTGTTTTTTCCATGAATGATGGTCCAGTTGGGCTGCTCATTTTCGTAAGGATAGGGAAGCAGCCTGGTTTTTGTTAGTGCTGGAGGGAAAGCTGGCCCTTCTTTCACCATGGCCAAGCACTAGCTGGTGCAGGCAGCCGTGTAGCCCTAGGTCCTAATAAAACAGGGACCAAACACTGTTAATGGCTATGCAGAGGCCCATAACATGAACTGACTTTTTTATCTATTTGTTTGTTTGTTTGTTTGTTTTGTTTTTGTGAAGAAGAGTGCTTTATCTTGATACTCCCAACAAATGCTGCCACAAACACCATAAGCATCAAAACAGAGACAGGCACACAGAGCAGGACCTCGCCAACAAGGAGAGGAGTGAGGGGTCACTGCCATGGCTGTGACCAACTTTGTATCGTTCCTGCACATGCTAAAAGTCAGGATTTAGCAGAGCTAAAGCCAAGTGCGTCCCTCCTAGTGACGTAAATAGAACATACCCCTAAAAGGTAGCTCAGCAAACACTGACAGCATAGCTATTGCATGGGGAAATTACCCATCTAGGAATTCAGGGCTCTGTCTACTCACACTCTCCTACATGTCTAGGACGTCTCAAAAGGTGCTTTGTCAGATCCTGCCTGACCTTCTGCTGCCACTTGGGAGGACACATCTCCTGTAGCTGCAATGATGTCTGCCAAGGCTGTAGGGGTGTCTCAGACACTCACACAGATGAAATTGCACTGGATACCTGTGCCCAAGAACCCAAAGGCAGCTTTTTGGCCACAAAAATAACCAGAGTGATGAAACACCTCTTCTATGAGGAAAGGCTCAAAGAGCTGGGGTTGTTCTGCTGTTAGGGTTGTTTGGAGAAGAGAAGGCTCTGGGGATACCTTATTACCCTCTTTCAATACTTAAAGGGGACTTATAAGAACGATGGGGGCAATCTTTTCAGTTGGTCCTGTAGCAATAAGACAAGTGGCAATGGTTTTAAACTAAAAGACAGTACATTCAGACTAAATAAAAGGAAGAAATTTTTTAGGATGAAGGTGGTGAAACACTGGAACACGTTGCCCAGAGAGTGGGTAGATGCCCCATGGCTGGAAACATTCAGTGTCAGGTTGGACAAGGCTCTGAGCAACCTGATCTGCTTGAAGATACCCGAGCTCATTGCATAGGGGTTGGACTAGATGACCTTCAAAGGTTCCTTCCAACCCAAACTATTCTATGATTTAACAGTCTGCCTAGCTCTTTGGATGTAACTCATAGTCTGGATCAAATCAGCAACTTTCATAATGGCTTAGATCTTGCTAATCAAATGTTTTGATGACAAACATCAGTACTGTCATCCAAATCCAATGAAAACAGACTTTGGAAAAAGAACTTGGTACTGAAGGCATATACTGGGGTTAATTCAGTGAGTTTGTATCTGCTTGTCTTCCTGAGCAGATCAAACTCCAAACCACATCACCAAACATGGAACAGCCACCTTTGATTAAACTGAGGTGGAGGATCCAATCTATGAACTTACAACAGTCCAAATAGTTATTAGGAATAGCAGGTTTTATACTGACACATTTCAGTGAGACTGTATAAAATGAAGGCCTGAAAGAGAAAGGAAAGGAAAAGGGAAAGGATATCCAACAAGAAGGGGAAAGAAAACCAATAACTGGAATCTGCAGACTGGATCTGCAGTGTGGATGTGTTCTTCAGCCCTCTGTAAGCCCCTTGTGCTGCCTGAGAGCTGCACTGAAAGCAAAACTTTGTGCCCGAGGAGGTATTTGGACTCCAAATACTTTGTACTGATAAGAGAGCAGCTACAGCAGCAAGGGGTCATCGGGGGTTGAGAGCCCACCTCCTCCTCCTCCTTCCTCCCGTGGGCCTCCGAATGAAGGGTTAATCCCTACTGAGCTGCACCTGCATAATTCTCAGTTCCCAAGCTGGCTGGTTTAGATCTAATTTGGGTACACCAGTGTGACTCTGCAGCCACACCTTACGGCTGCTGCACACAGCCTCCCAGACACACACCAGTGCCCTCCTCTGCCCTTGCTGCTGTACACCTTGCCAGAAATCGTGGTATTGCTGCTGGCCAGTAAAGCTGGGATGATGCAGGGAGCTGAGCTCTCAGCAGGTCATTCCTGTTCCAGATAGGGACCACACTGGTGCACAGCACAGTGTTTTTTTCAGGGCAATGAGCCAGATCCAGATGCTCAGCCTATGCTCCTCCTCCTCTCCAACAGTACTTCACAGTCCATTCACAGTGAATAATTTGAAGACCCAATAGTCAGTCTCACACTTTGCAAGACATCCAGGGATGCAGGCATCTAAAACCAGCATGTATTTCATATTGATTTCCTACTCCTAAAAAGAAAACTCCAGAATTAACACCTGATTCAGTGGAAATGATTCTGCTGCAATCTTTCCACTCTAACTTTTGAGCTGTTCCATTTCAGATGCAACCTACACTTGCACTGCAGAGGAGAGGTTGTGTGTGAAAAACTCAGGCAAACCTTCCTTCTTTTCTTATAACTTTAAAGTGTGGGGAGCTCAGCAGATCAAATCTATTAGATCACTGTGAAGTTTGGTTAGAGTGTAATTTTTTTAGTCTCTGTTTCGAGGCTTTTGTGTTTGAAAGGAGCTAGTACGGGCTCTGTGAAATGTCGTAGAGTGCAGTGGGTTATTTTACATGATCAAAAACCCCAGTGAGGTTTGTTTTAAATACCAATTAAAATGAGGGCTTGTTTGTGCAGTAGGAGGGTAGGAAGGTTTTGGGTAGTACAGAACCCCTTCACTCTCACTCCAACGTAAGAATATGTAGTTTAAGAGGGTAATGGTTGCATGGATGTGGCAGCCAACACTCATTAATTCCTTCCTTTTCGGGACTACAGATTAACATGCAAAATTGAAACAAAAACGAATATAAAGCTGAAAGTGCAAGCAAAGTAACACGAGTCTGGCTGGAGTAGTCAAAAAGTCATGTACCCAGCAGTGCATAACAAAATGCAAACCACTAGTACCCAGGGAAGGACAGCAGAAAAACACTTGTTTTCCACCCTTTCAGTATGGAAACAAAACATTTATAAATAAAAGAGCTTAAGTTTAAAAAGAGCATTGCTAAAGGTATTGTTATTAAGATAAAAGAAGTGACATTCCATATAGAACCAACGTCTAACAGTCTTCAGTGAGAAGTGATGGCACTTCAACCTCATTCTGCAGTTTTTATAGTGTAACTTCTAGTATATATTTCTTATAGTCCTTGGTAAAGATTTTGCTTTGTTAAAAAAGACTCAGCATCAACATTTAGGTCTTGTTAGCCTCAGGTACTCAGCAATTTCATCAACAGAGAAGGTGTCTCAATTTTTCGTGCAGAACAGGGAAGCAACCAAAGGCACGCTTAGCACAGAATTTCTTCAGAATAGTTGAAGTCATTGTATAAGAAGTCACAGTAGACTAATCACTGCAATTGGCCAATTATCACAAAGGTACTGGGCTAGTTCTTTTTAGTCCAGTGATGCTAGTCAGCTAAGAAAACTGTGGTAACACTAATACTAAACACACTCTCAAATTAATCAATGTCTATTCCAGACACTACACATAGAGGCAACCATAAGGGTGCTCACCAACTGTGTCATGGGGCTATTTCAACAAGCAAAGGCTAGCAAGTCTTAAAATGCTTACAGCCAGTTTGAATATTAAGATCAAATAACCCACTACTTTGTACAACATACATATTTATAACATATATATGTATTATATTTGTATAGCAACATATATGTTATATATATTTGTATAACAGCTACTTAAAATCAACTGAGCAAACACTGTTTTTTATTTCCTTGAAACCACAGATGTGGAATATTTTCCTTAACATTTATATTCCCACTATTGCTGCTGTAAGGGGAACACCTGTAAAATCTCTTCTCTTGAAAAGATTTATTTTTTGCAGACTTCCACGTTTCCTTCAGCCTTTTGTTGTTATTACTTTGAGTTATTTGTAAGGCTCTGAGGCACAGGCTGAAAACACAGAGCGAGTCTCAGCATTGATTCAAGATGCTGTTTCTAGTTTTCCCCAAAAAGTTGTCTTCCTTAAAGACAAGCTGATGAGAAGTTTGTATTAAATGAGAAAAATCTAACAAGATACAGAATTGTGTCTGTCTATCCTGGTAATTTCTTTCTCTCCACCCCTGAATTCATTCCCAGTTTTGCACATGTTGGGCTGCACAGAGTGGGCAAATACAGAGATTAAACCAAATGTACTGCTAGATGTTATTGCTAAGGCATGGGGAGCTGATCCTGCTGGAGACAGAGGCCAAACTTTGTCTCCCCATGTGCCAGCAGAAGGTACTGTGACATGCAGAGGGAAGGGACTTGCTTCCAGGAGAAACAAAGGCAGCATTTTGCACAATCCCTCTTGCCAGGACCCCTGTCAAAGAGCTCAAAACACCCAGCAGGCCAAATTCCTGAATCTCCCACCCGACAGCATGTACTGGGCACCACAGATTCCTGATGGATGGGGAGACCTTGAACACTTGATAGTCCCAGTCTTGTGCAAAGTGCCTCCTCCATCCAATAGAAACCCAGAAGACTCAGCATGTGTCCTACACAGTCCTGCCAGGCCCAGAGCCATCCCAAGTGATGTAAAAGGCCTTCTTATTTCTTTACTGACCTCAGCTCTGCAAACTGCAGTTGCACAATGACTTAATGATAGACACTCACATTGTCTCTTATCTTTAATTGAAGACAAGGGCATCATGTGCTGCCTCTACTACAGTTTCCACACAAGGTGGGAGAACAAAGCACTCCAGCTGCTGATCAAGCTAATTTTACAAATTGATGAGAAATGGGCAATAATGGCCAGATTAACTGACTGAAACTGATTTCCTACCTTTGAAAAGTATCAGTGGTGTTAAATGATGGAACAATTCAACATGCATCTTCCTTTCCTTAAATGTGATGCACCAGCTTGGCTTAAAATTGTAGCTGGAGGCATTTAGAGACAGTGGCATTAATCAAACTGGGTTACTTCCTAATACTATAAATACTTACCAATTTTTCTAGTTTCAAAGTGAATATGTCCTTTAAATATGGTAATTACTAGAAAATGTGATCTATATTTAGTTGCTTACAATTAACCAAATGACTTTTTTTTTTTCATTTCTAGTATCTTCACAATTCTCTTATAAAAGTTATAGGCACATCTTCAGCTTTTTATGTTTACCAACTGACATTTCAGATTGCTTCCCACACTTTACCTGCTATGTAAAACATACACAATGAAAAATCCATTTCTGCTTCAGAACTCTATGTTGGTTTTAAGTGACATCATCTTTCTTCTTTTACAGGTCAGGAGAGTGATTTCCTTGCTGTCCTCTATGACTACCCTTCAGCAGACATAAGCCAACCTATATTTCATGTAGGGGAAAAACTACGTGTGCTATCAGAGTAAGTTGATCCATGGTTTGGGTTTTTTTTTCCAAATTAGGTACAGTTACAGTTGATACAAAGCCCTGTTTTATGTGCGTGGCCCAAATGGGATGTAGTCCAGCAAAATGAACTGAGTTCAGAATTTTCGAGGAAGGATGATTAGCCATGGTGTGAATTTCCCTGTAGTTTAAGGATTTGGGATTTCAGATTGTTCTGTTATCCCTGGATTCCTCTGACATGGTTTCTGAAGCTGGATTCAGACTCTATTCTAAAGTAGGACTCAAAAAAGAATTCTCTTTTAAAGAATGATTTTGAGAAAGTATTCCCCCCCATGTTAGTGGCAAATAGTAAAAGCAAAAATATTTGAATCACATGGAAAAGGAATATTACTCTTAATTTCTCTGTGTCAGGTGTGTCACTCATTTTCTTTCCCACCCATTTTGACTAACAACTCCTTTATGATTACGTCTTAGAATTTCACTCTAGATTTAAGGCAACTCTAACAAAAATAAAATTTAAACAACCTTTTTTTTTTTTTTTCTTAATTTTTTTATGGATTTCTGAATTTCCCGGCTAGTTCCACTCAATAATTTATGACCCCAGAAGAAAGGAGGCTTAAGAGGACTAGATCAGACTGACCCTATGCATAGTGCAAATATTGCCTCAGACAAGAGTGAGCACACTTGGAAAATGGAACCCATCAGCCCTGATACTTTTTTATGACAACTTGTAGCAGCACACAGTGACCTCCTAGAAGTTAATCAGCACCACAGCCCCTGTTTGCACTGCTTAAACAGGTTTGAAAGATTTCATTCTTTGCAGCTGATGCAGAAGATGGATTCAAGGGGAGATCAGGCACATTCATAGCAGAGAAATCCTCTGAGGATTTCTAAATTAATTTTTAAAATTGTCTGTCTAGGGAAGTCAGAGCATCAAATGGTTGGAGGACAGAAGTACTCAAAAGAAGTATCACAGATGCTTGATGAATTCTCAGACTCTTCTCCAGGCCACTCTGACCTACAATGGCCTTTGTCAGCAACAAGACATGGGACTACACAGACCTTTTGTCTGACCCAGAGTGGCTGCAGTTCTGTTCTTGCTGACAAGTTCTTTCCCTGCCTCCCTGAAACTAGAGGTCACAAAGCTCAGACAATACCACCAGATGAATTTTCTGCTGATGGAGAGCTTCCCTAAACCAGGGGAATTCTTCTCTGGTAACTTCTAGCTGTGTAAACCTTTGCGTAACACACACGACACGGTACAACAATTGCTTTAGCTTGGAAATTCCAGCTTAAAGCCTCACTCTGCTTCCATCAGCTACGAGCCCTCACAGCGCCACATAACTACGTATGCCCATATCAATGGGAATTGTATGCGTGGCATATCATATGCATAGAGGTGCTGCACAGTATCATCTGCTGGACAAACAACTCCTAAAAGAACTAGGCTCCTGTAGCAGCAGGTTCTGTTATCCCTGTCTGTTGTGCAGTGATCAAGAGTTTCTCCAAAGTGTAGATGAGAGCCAAAGTAAGCCTTGATGGGAACTTTCCTCTCCCTATTTTGAATCAGCTTCTCCACAGAAGACAAGATACTCCAATGCTCTATGTGCTCACAGTGTGCTGATGAAGGACCTCTTCTTCCCTGCTGGCGTATGTGCTGATGTTAACAGGAACTGTTTGCCTGCAGATTCTCGCTGCATATAAACCGTAGGAATAATCTATTTCTCAAATCATTCAGAGAAGCAAAATGCAGTGGAAGAGAAGAGCAACACGGCAGGCATGAGGGATGAGGAGTCACCACAGAGAAGCCAGCATGAGCAGGCAGCACATACTGCTCTTATAACAGCAGTTTGTCAGCCTTCTACCAAAGCAATTATGTGTCACAGCAACCAGCCCCAACAATCCTGACAGGAACATGAGCTATGGAACCCCATATGAAATACAGCTCCTCACAGATATTTGTGAGTGCTGTGGCCTGGCAGGATTAGATAAGCACCACTGGCACAGTCTCACACTCTCCGCACTTGTCAGGCACCTTTCATTACGAGATGAACAACCGTATTTAACTGGTAGTCATCAAACCAGATGTCTTCCAGTGCTCTCCCCAGTTCATACAATTTCTGTGGCTCCTGTCCTGGGAGAGATGTGCTGCTTTGGGACTTTTAATTGTCATAGGGATTTTTCAGGGTTAGCAGTATTACAGCCTGCAGGGACCAAGATGCTGAGTCTCTCAGGTTTTTTGTTACTGCAATTCTTGGTTCTGTCTGGGAGAATTGCGGGGAAAAAAGCCAAAATAACCTAAATTTCTTACAGATAACTTCATGTTAGCTGGGAACTCACAAACAAAACTTGTGAGGACCTGAAATTGCCAGCTCAGAGCAGTAGACACTTCCCTTTTTACCTCAGCGCATACATTCTGGACCATGATCCCAGTGGCTATATCTCAGAAGGTTTAACCTAAGTGTTTTCAGCTCAGCTGTTTTGGCATACACTGAGACTCTGGCCTGCAGTCTGGCCATTATTTGGGAGTACTTATATGAACATTCACAAAAAAACAGCATTCAAACACAAGACACGCTATTATTTCGATTCAAAGGAAAAGGTGGAGAGAATCCATCAGTCATCAGCATCCTTGCACTAATTACTAAAGTTCCACAGTATCCCTGTGAAAATCCTTATTACCTTGCCCTTCCTAAGGAATTCAAAAGCCAAAGCCAGCATTCAGTATCAGAGAAAGAACCTAAAATACGGCAGTGAAAAAACCATATCTCTAGTCACCTAGTTTCATCTATGAGGTCTTTTTTATTGGAGGCTGGTCAGCAACTCATTGAAGAGAAGGAAAGGGCTAAAACATGAATCAAGTTCTGTTAGACCGAAAACCTATTCCCAGGCAGAGAGGACCCATTTTCTAGGTATCTCTACACAAGAGTAACTACAGGAGTAATGATACAGGACCAACTACAGGGCTGTCCAGACACAAAATATTCAGACACAAGCTGAGTATCTTGGATACCAGTGCAAGTCTAGCTGTGGGAAGGCAGAACACAGCATGGTTTAACCACTGAGTATTTACCCTTCCTCTTTTAACTGCAGAAAAATATTTTATTACTTACGTAATTTAAATGGAACAAATGTAGTTTCTTTCTGTGTCCAAATCTATTCCTGATGTAGGCTTAGAAATGGAACTATTCTAAATGAAACAAACTTGGGACCTCTTCTGAATACATAGATTCAGGAACACAAACAGAAGGTTACAAGAAAATCTGTATGTTTTAACTATATTCTAAAATGAGGACAAGCTCTGAACGTACATCTGAAAATACCCCTTCTCTTGCTTTCTCACAGTGAGGGAGGCTGGTGGAGAGTTCATTCCCTTACAACAGGTCGAGAAAATTATATTCCAGGAAAATACGTAGCAAAGGTTTACCATGGGTAAGTAAATGCTCTTCCTGCAGCCTTTCAACACTACATTTCTATATATACTGCCCTGATAAGTTATTCAGTGTGTAACCAAAACGATGTCAATACTGCCTAGAGAGACAGAAATTTTATTTATTGACAGTCTAAAATAGCTTCTTTGAAATTTGAGAGCATCAAATCCACATATAAATTTATATTATATGAAAAGGAAAATCTTAGTTTTAAGTGCTGGAAGGAGCCAACAACCCCTCAAATGTCATGCAATATATCTAAAATACTTCTTCTGCATGGATTGATCTCTAATTTTAAGACACTAATAAAGAGACCCTATTTAGAAAGAACTTTTAATATTTACAAAGAATAAAATCTAAGCTAGGGTTGCTCATGAAGCAAAGACCAAAAAGAACAAATAGAAAGACTAATAAGTCATTCAAGAATGTAAACTCTCACACTGGAAGAGCTAAGGAAGGTGCAGAGGTTTCTTGTTGCCCTAGACACCAGTCAGGAAAAAAAACATTAAAGCACAAACTTAAAAGTTTTCTGGCAAAAGTTTGAATAGCTGTTTAATTTCAAGCATATAAACTGTAAACTTCACTGTGATTTATTGCAAGTGCTTGAATTTTACTATGCTTTTACATCCTCCTGAAACAGAGCTGCTTTCCCAAAGACAGGGCACAGACACAGTAACAGAAGGTCCTGTCTGAATCTTGCCCGGAACCATTTTGCTGATAGCAGACTGGATCAAAGATGCAAGAACAATGTTAAATTAAAGTGCCAGTAACTCCTACACCAGCTGAGCACGCTCAGTTACATGGCTAGATACGCGTTGTGGCAAAATACAGCCCTGCATCAAACTATGGTGAAGATGAGTAGAACTAATTCCACTTTCTCTTATTCACAAAGCAAATTAACTCAAATGGCTGGACTGTTTCCTAGCATAATAAGAATACTGTATTTTATTTGGGGTTTATTTACAATACATTAAAGTACATGTTGGGGTTAACAGAGGTGTTTTAAATGAAAAAGAGGGATTTAACTAATGTCACAGGTATACCTTCAATATACCATGTGCGTACGTCCCCAACAATTCAGATCAAGGCAACTTGAAAAGTTTTGTTTTCCCTAATAACTCTAAACCTTAATCACTCTTCTCTTAGTCTCACAAAAGTTAATGAAACTCAAAGAGAGCAAGATTTTCTCCATAAACTGGGGAAATATGCCTGGACATAGTTGAGAGGATAACTACAGAAAGCCACAGTGTTATTTTTGCAGTCACTTTTCCTGGCTAATGCTGCACTTTCATGGCCACATGCTGCTTTCTGTTTCACTGGTGTCCAAATTTCAGAATTTGTTTTTTCCTGCTTCACAGCTGGTTATTTGAAGGGCTGGGAAGAGAAAAAGCAGAGGAACTTCTCCAGCTACCCAACACCAAGGTCGGCTCCTTCATGATCAGAGAGAGTGAAACTAGGAAAGGTGAGAAAATACGATTTTTTTTTTCTCCCTTGATGTTAGGCACTAGCAGTTTTACAGCTCTTTAATTCACTCCCTGTCCTGCTTCATATAGATCACTCCAAAACTAGAAAATGTATACAGTGGGAAGACAGAGGCACCCAGTGCAGCGTGCCAGTCTTCACCAGTCACCTATGTTACAAGCTGTGCTGGAAACAGGGGTAGTGATGGCCATGGAAAGTTCCACAGCCATCGGCACAAACAAGACACACTTGTTTAAACACCGTTATTTACTTTGGTTGCATGCAAAGCTTACCAGGCAGTGGGACTTTTCAAAGTCACAGCTTTGCCCTGGTCCACAAAAGATTGCTTGAAGAAGCTATAAAATACCCACCAAGCAGTGGCGGTGGCTCGTAAGTGCATTTCCTGTATAAATAGCTGGCTCTTTGATTTATTTTTTAAAAATGACATGCCTTCAGTTTTATTTTCTTTCTAATTCTGTTTCTACATGGAAATTGCACTGTACACAATTCATACTTTTATTCTCTTCAATGGGAATACACCTCCCACTGTGCAGCATGCTACCTTCCCCTTTTCTGAAGCATATGAACACATCCTAATATGATACTACAGATAGAAAGGAATAATAAATCACCTACTCTGACCTCTTGCATACCACAGGCCAAATAGTTTCCTAATACCTATACTAAATTCAAAGAAATTTAGGAACGACATTCAGTCTTTATCAACTAAATGCTGCACAAGAGTTTTAAACAAAGAAGGAGGGAAATCAAGTTAGCACCTCCTGCCAGAACTGCATTATCAGGTACCAGCTACTGCATGACTGGGGGATGACTAAATCAGCATCCAGCACACGGGTCTGGTCCCCCTCTTCAGAGAAAGGCAAACAACTTCTGTAAAGGTCTATTTCTTTATACCATTTAAAAGAATCCCATACCAAAAAAGAACCCAAAACAAAACCAAACCCAAAGAAAACCACACCAGACATTGAAATCCAAACAAAATCCCAGGCCTTGATGTTGGGCTTTTTATTCTCTTTGTTATGCTTAGGTATATATATAAAGTATACTCTATAAATAGAAATTAGGATGGCCACCCAGTATTTTTAAGACCTTTCTAGGACTTTTGGGATCATGGCACCACATCTTACATGCTCTGGGTATGGTCCCTGGTATCCACCCAGAACTAGGGCCACACTTTGGTGTGCTCAGCTCTGCTCTCTCTCCAGGGCTGTACTCCTTGTCGGTGCGGCACAGGCAAGTGAAACATTACAGGATCTTCCGCCTCCCAAACAACTGGTATTACATCTCCCCACGCCAAACCTTTCAGTGCCTTGAAGACCTTGTGAATCACTACTCAGGTAAAAAGAGCTGCAGAATAAGCATATTTTCCAGTGGCAACTGTGAAACTATCTAGCCAAGGTGCAGAACAAAAAGTTTTGCCTGTGTCTGAGACTTGCAACCACTGTTGCAGAACAAGTAATGGAAAGTATTTTGGTTTATATCTTTTACATTATTTTTGATCCTAAATACAAATATACTACTCGTAACAGTACAGTTGAAATCAACCCAAGAACTCAGCTAAATAAAGACAAATAGGCTCTGTCCATATGGGTATATGATATTGTGTGCCTAGGTCATTAGCACTATTTGGTCCGAACACTGGCATCTAGCACTTCCTAGACAATTTTCAAATATAATCTGGGTGTTAGTGTGGGCCAGGGATGCCCAGCCCCTCTCAGAGCACAGATAAAGTGAAAATGTTAATCTGTACAGATGCAAATCACGGTTTTGGGTCCCAAGTCCAGAGTTCAGCTCCTGGCTCACTTTGCTTACCAGCATGAGCATGCCTGCCATTTATTTATTTACTACATAGACAGGCAGATAGCATCAGGACATGCAAGATCAGGTTCTGCAATCACGTTTCTCTTAGGAACCACTATCTCACACAACATTATCTGCAGCAGAAAATTCTCAGAAATGTTGTTAGCTTCTTCCCTATTACTTTAGAAGAGTTTGGCTGCATTTTATCAGCAGAGCTTATATCAAGGGGCTCAAGCTGTTAGCTCAAATGTAGTTTCAGTTGTCATTTTTACTAATATCAGTCCAGCAGATGACATCTGTTTCAATGCCAGTTTTCCAGATTTATGGAAATTTCACCCATGTCAGAGAGATAACTTGACAAACAACACAATTAAGTGGCTGCAGTTACCATCCATTAAAATGAGAACATTTTAAAAGAAGGAAGGAAGATTGCAGTAAATTAATTGCATAAAAGTTACAAGAGAACAATATGTCCTGTGCTTTAATTAGTGATGAGTACTTTGTAACTTTAAAAGTGTAAAGCTACCAGATCTGCATATTTCATAGGTAAATTGAAATTGTGTTGGCCAAAGAGTGCTCTGATAAACTGAGGAGAAAAGCCATATTCACATTCAAAACATGTGAGAGAAACTTTCATGTCCTATAATACAAACAGAGGAATGACAATTTGGAGAGGATTTATTTTCTTTTAGCTGACACCTTTCTCCATTGAGAAAGAGGTAATCAATCAAAGCCTAAAATTCAGGGGGGAACCCAAAACTTATAACAATTACCATTTTTACTTGAGTTACAGGTGTAAGAGGAGACAAAGCGAGATTTAGCTCTCCTTCTTCTACCCTCACCCATGAGATGATATGAAATCTCACCCTGAAATAAGGCTCTGATATGTAAAACATAAGCATTCAGCCATGATGTTCTCTACTTGGGCAGAAGAATTTATGTAATGTTCCTAGTGGAGAAAGGAGAAGAGGTTAGAGAGAAGAAACATAGATGAATGTAACAGGAACCTTGATTCATTCAACAGCCATGTTCTCCAGCAAAATAGTTGCACATGCAATCCAATATGAGTGGTTGCATCTTGCATCTGTTTAACACTCCGTTTGCATGGCTGAGACAATGGGAGGCAAAAGCAGAACTCACTGAGGACTCAGAAAAGCTGGGTTGAAGTCCCTGCTTTGTCACAAACTTCCTTCTAGGCTCTGGGTAAACCACTTTATCTTTCTGTGCCTCAGTTCCCCACTTGTACTGTGGGAAATACATCCCATGATAAATTAAAAGGCAGAGGTACAAGGAAAGGAAAAAGTCAGGCCTGTGTTACAGTGTCCTTCCTGAGAACACAGAAGTTATTGACTGACTACTACTGTGTCCAAAAACTGTTGATTGGAGCATGCCTTGGGGAAGGAAAATAGTGACGATAACAGTGAGCAAAGATTAACTGTCTGTGTATTCACTTCTCTGTTCAGAGGTTGCTGATGGTCTCTGCTGTGTCCTTACAACCCCTTGTCTTACCCAGTGCACTAACAACAGTGTAACGGATCAAGTTCCTCCTGTCGTGATGAGGACTAAAAACTTCAGCTGGAGAAATATTCACAGGTACCACATACACACAGGCTGCCAGAAAAATCAAGGGGTTTTTCCATCCTTGTATATACTTCTACTTGCAACACAGCAGGAACAGCCATTTCCTTCTCCTGAGATCAGTTCTAAAGGTTAGAGAATCTTCAAAGCTGTTGACGGCACATTAACCAGGAAAACTGGATGTCCAGCTCTCTAACTGATAATCTTGGTCTAACTTTGAAAGAAATTCTAGTTAACATTCAGTCATTTCTCCTATCCAGCTATGAGTGTGGCCACACAAACACTCCCTTAGGGACTTGTGAGTCCTCTCCACCAAGGGGGCAGGAGTAAAAGCCAGACCATAAAGCCCAGTCAGATCCACCACCAATGGCACACTACCATGCAGTAGCTTACAGGGGAGCCCCAACAGTCAGAAATGGCTCCTCCTGAAGCAGCACGAGTGCCATGAATGCATTATCCCAGCATGTCTCTTTCCTGCTGTGTCTCTCTCGGCACACAGCCCTACCTGAGGTTCATGAGATTTCTAATATAATGACTGCAACTGGAGAAAGTAGGTCAGGTTTCAGAAGCTGGTGAAAAAAACACCTTCAGAAACAAAAGCACCTCTTATATTTGAAATGTAAATTTCCCTCTACTAGCTTTTTTCACAAAGCATATTCATTTTGCTTACAAATGCAACAAAATTCTGCAGTATTGAGGCTATTTTTCCTACAGGTTAAGAAGAGAGAGAGAAAAAATAAAGATATTCTTTCCTTCTCGGATGCCAAAAAACGTTTAGATACTACTGTTGTACTGATTGTTTTGGAAAAATCACTAAGTGACAGAAATGTTTGGTGATTTATGAGACAGGACTTTTTTTTATACAACAAAATTAAAATAATTTGGTACAGCAACTGTTACTATTATATTAATAGGCTCAGTTCAAGTAGCTGGAATGATAACAAAATTTTGTTCTTTTAAAGGCTGGAGGTGAGTGAAGATACTGAAAGCACCCTGGCAGCAATGGATGATTCTTGTCTCAGCTATGGTCTGAGGGAAAGTATCGCTTCCTACCTCTCCTTAACAGGAGATGACAGCACTTCTTTTGCAAGTTCCAGAAAGAAGAAAGCCCAATCTCTTATATACACAGGGAGCAAACGCAAAAGTGTCCTTCACTTGCCACCTACATATTATGAAGACTAGATGTAAGACAGAGTGAAAAAAAAACAAAACCAAAACCAAAACAAAACAACCAAAAAAAAAACCCAAAACTGAGGGGTTAGAAGAGAAACACAGAGCATCCTGTGGTCTTGCAGTCCTTCAACAGCTGAGAGACAGAAGCACACCAGCTGATGGACAATGTTGGCAATGCTTCTGCACTTCCCCTTCTGACCATTAATCAGAGACCTTCCTAAGGGTGCTATCTCAGCCACAGCATAGGCTGGGAACCTCCCCAGGGCATCAGAAATGACAACCTGCTCACAAGCACGATAAACTGAGATAGACTCTAAGTCAAGAGCCAAGTGAGACAGATGACTTTCCAGTAAGGGGCATTCCCACCATTGTACAAAGGTGATTGCATAAGAAGGGACTAACTACAGCTCAAGAACTTAGTAACAAGGTTTACTTGGGTATTCTCCACAAGGCTGAAAACCTTCTTTACAGAACCTGCCTACACTGAGAAAAGAAGCCTTTGCCTTCTCTAGACAGAATCATTCATTATCATTGACAATAGGTCAGAAAGCTTTCAGTAACCCCAAAAAAGTGTCTAACATCCAGCATCCAAGGAACACCTGATTATATTGATTCCATTCTTCTGTCATTTTTGCCTTTTAGGGGAAACTTTAAAATCGTTAAGTGGCATTTAATTCAACTGCTGGTAATGGCCTGTAGTGTCACAAAGTGGTCACAAAGTTGAGACAGGCTTAACTCACTGAGAAAAACAGTACAGGCATACCCAAAACCATACCTTGGCTGCATATAGTCTAGCAGATATATAACAGAGGGGTTTTTATGTGAAAAACAAAATGTGGTAACAGGCCTCACTGCAAAGGTAGGCTTGCAAAACATTTTTTATGTGTAGAGGATCAGATTTTAACCTGATGTCCTGAAGGCACGCACATATTTATATGTAATATTTATATTAATAGCGGCTTTTAAGAATAATTAAACTAAGAAAGTGAATCGGCAACAGTGGATGTCAAAGAGTTTTCTGAATGTTTTGTCTGAAGAGAGTTATGTCAAATAGCAATGACACATTTCATCAAACTGCTTAAAGATTTGTAACGAGCTTATCTGAAATTTCATGGAGAATTTTTGTACGTGTATGTGACCTTTGTTAAATGATAAAAGAGCAGCTAGCATCGTCCTTTGAACCTGACTTGTGACTGCTTTCTAAATCAAGTAGTCACTCACATCTGGGGCTGTAAAATGCTGCAATCTTTATTCTCAAGCCAAGATATTTTCAGTCTAATATTCTGTCATACTTTTTTTTTGCACAGATTTGAGTAATGAAGGTTTGGAGAGGTGGGGAATTGGGTTTTTATATATTTCCTCTGTAATACCTCTTAGCACAAATCTTTGTGATCTTTAGATCTTGTAACAGATCATTTGCACTAGCAAGAGACATTCAGAGATCAAAATATTTCACAGCCTATTTAAACATATTTCAGAACGTAAAGGATGAATGTAATTTGGCTGGTAAACATTGAACACCACAAAACCAAATGAACTCAGGAACTCCAGGCATCTGTATAATCTCATTACTGTTACTGATCGTTAATATGTTATGGTGACTGCATTTTATCCAGTGTACAGGGAGCATTACAGATTTCTAAGTCATTGTATTTATTCATTAAAATAATATCCAGTAGTTGCTTTGTATTGCTTTCAGAAAATGGAAAACCTAGCGTGCAACTGGTACAAATGCCCAGTCTTGAACTGACACTGCCAGAAAGCATCTTTGATGGACAGAAGAGTCTGAGCCCATGTAACTGGGTAGTACTTGGAGTATGCTCCATGAGAAGAGGATAAGAGATGTTCAGGTGACAAGACGTTCACCCCATCACAGACCAGTTCAGGTTGGAAGGCACCTCTGGAGGTCATCCTCATCAGTGCTCGGTCACCCTCGTAGTAATGATGTGAGGTGACAAAATCTGTGAACACTGCCTTAAAGGATGGCTGGATTTCACAGACAACAGAAAGATCATATCGGGGACCTTTTGGGAAGTACCATCTTGCAAAGGCAGACAGTACTGAGGTGATTCTGTACAAGTCTGTCATCACCTAGGAAACCATACCAGAAATACCAAACCTGGGTAGGGATGTAGCAAAACTGGGACCAATGGAGAAAAAGTAACCAGAAGTGGTTGGTTGGTTTGAGAGGGAATAAGGCTGGTGAAGGGGAAAAAATAAGGGGATGGGAAGAGGGGGAAGAGTAGCTAATCATAGGACCAGAAATAGGGAACATGTCAGACAGCTCTGCACTTGAGTGCAGTAGTTTTCAGTAGTGTTAGTAGTTTTCAATCATCTCCTCTTTCCACCATCAGCTGACCTGCTTCCATGGCCAAGAGGGACATGTTGTCTTTCTTTGTGTTGGGCAGAGGAGGCCTGAGAGCTCTCCTAAGATGTGCCAGGGAATGCCTGGATGGGACACCTCATGTATATGTCCTCTCCAGCCTCCTGCAAGAGGTGGAAGCAATCCATACCATTGACCCACTCTTCTACATCAAAATTGCAGTGGTAAATAAATCAATTAACCAAAGATGAAGTCAAATACCAGGTTAATGCTCTTAAATTATTTAAACCAAGACCATAATCACCAAGATTACTTTTTTCTAATCATACTACTGAAAGATGAGATAACCTATAATAAGTCCCCATGACAGCTTTGCACTGATTTTGTAAAATCTTCTTTCAGATTTGTTCCACACAAAACCTATTACAGGACAGACACAGGAGACTCAAAAGCATTTTGCTATTTCAGGTGCACATTTTCTTGTAGAGAAATTTTCATACATCACACCTCTCTGCATGCTAGAAACAGTATCATTTTTTAATGCATGACAAAGACTCAAATAAGGAGGGCAAAACTAACTTTTGAAGAAAAGCTGCATTGTTTCATGGCATTTTCCCAGATGAAAGCTATATCTGGTATATATTATCAGTTTCACAATTCTTAGTCTATGTGCAGCTCCTTTCTTTACAGTAAAATTAAAACTACACAATGACTTTTGTGTCTTGGAATGGAAACAAGACCTATCCTTTACAGGAAGTCTAGGTGAGAAACCTGAGTAAACCAACAGTTGCATTCTGCATCATTTCAGTACCAAAAATAAGAAAAATAAAAAAAGAGAGACTGTATATTTTTAAGCCACTGCTATTACTGCTTGCTTTTTATTTTGTCAGCGCATTTTACAAGAAAATTAAATCCACCATGGCATTTTAAAGACAATTACTTAATGTTACTTTGAAAGAAGTGGAGGTCCTGTTTTTGCCAAGACAGTGATCTGAACAGTCACAGAAAGAAAACTGTTGTTACAAACACTAGGTTAGTGGGAAGAACCAATGTGCCTGTCTGTTCATTGCACTTGCCACAGTTTCCCATTATTTGATGTTCTGCTCTAGGAGAAAGAAGGAATTCAAACTTTCTTTGTAGAAGAAAAGATGGAATGTGGAACTACACTCCAGAGATAACGATAACCAAAGGGGTCCTTGCATTTCCCTTTCATCAGCTGCTCAACTGGCAAATTGTACTGCATCCTGTTACAGCTTTCCCAGAGCCCCATCCTGAGCCATGTCATGAAAGGGTCTGTGAATTCAGAGAAAGAGTAGGATGAAAGTGTAGTCTGGGAGAAAAGGACTCTGTGTTTACTAGCTAACCTAGATCCATGGAAACATTCAAAGTCAGCTTGGATGGGGCTCTGAGCAACCTGATCTAGTCAAAGATGTCCCTACTCACTGCAGGGGGGTTGGACTAGATGACCTTTACAGGGCTCTTCCAGCCCTAAACATTCCAGGATTTGAAAACTATCTGAGTTTGAAATTATCTGAGAATGGCATAACAAAAATCAACTACTGAACAGCAATTTTCAGTGAAGTCTTTTACCTTCCACACTAGACTGATGCAATCAAAATAATCTTATTGAGACATGGGGGTGCAAAAGGCAGGTTATGTTTCCTGGCACAGGAAGAACACACTAAAGAAAAATCAAGTAGTGAATACAGATGTCATTATTTTCAAGGCAAGATTTCATTTAATTGTGCCCCAGGTTTCCTGGCCCAAAAATTTTGCTTCTCTGCTTACTGTACCAAGTCAACACTGCTAGCAGAGATTATTTTGTCCAAGCACCATTTCTACTGGATATATAAACCTGCACTGAAGATTAAGCCTCATTTCAGAGCATACTACTATCATCTGAGGCTGTAAATATCAACAGTAGTATCGACGCTTGACAAAGATGATCTCAAAGTCTTGAGATTTGACACAGGAAAGGCTGTAAAACTATGAATCTCTTGGGGTGAGTGAAAATGGTCTGAGCTGACAGCAGACAAGTCCGTTGGTAAACAGATTTTTACTCTCTCTCTGAAACTTGCTTTTTCTTTGAAATGAAATCTGTCATGAGATCTGATAAAAAGATTGGATGCTTTAAACACGCGGATGTTTGGCTCGTCGGTTTTAGAGTCCAAAAACTGCTGATCAACAACTGTATTTATGGAATGGAAACTAACCTGTTGTACCTGTGAGTTATGAAACAAGGCTATTTATACAATACACAAAAACCCACAGTGACGAAATCCAGATTCTTACTATGACTACATCAAACACCCAAGAGCATCTCTTGTACATCCTCGTGAAGCACTGAGCTCCTGGAGACAGCAGTCGCAGGTGAGATGAAAAATAACCACAGCAACAACTGCCCTGTTAGTGCTGCCAAGGTAAGAATGAAATAAAACCAGCACCCACACACTGCAGCTTCCTCATGTCTCTAGCAACATCCTTTCACAACGACGCTGAAGTGGCAGGAATGGGACTTACCAGCAACAACACTCTTCTGAAGAGGTCCATACCCACTGTCTGTGTGAGCAGGTGGATGCTGGTAACATCAGCCCCGCCACGATCGGCTCCTACAGAAACCCTCCTTGGATCTCCTCCAAAGCTGGCGATGTTCTGCTGCACCCACTTCAAAGCTGCCAATTGATCCCAAAGGCCAGCATTTCCACTTGCCTCAGGAGAACCTATCATGGAAAATAAATAAATAGGTCTGAAAAGAAATAGAACTATACATATTTGAAGTTTTGATTAAGTTTTACGTTTTTAGCAGCTCTTGCAGCTGAACCTTGACAAAACTGGTAGCAAAGTTTAAAAGCCTGACATGGTCTTTTCCAAGTCATCACTTTACAGATTGATTCCATTCGAGTTTTTACCACTCCACCAGGCACCCCTGGAAATGCCTAATTGTCTGTCCTGATGCTAGAAAAATAATACTCCAACTTCTAAGCTTCATTTGGACACCTCATGGCAGGAAACTTGAATCCAGGCTCAAGTATCCATAAATTCACAATACAAGATTCTTTTTCTACATAAGTAGAACAATCTTAACATTAATTAAAAAGAAAAAAAAAATTGTGTGTTTGCCAAATTCTCCAGTTGGAAGGGACTTATAAGGATCATCAACTACTTCCCTGGAGTACACCTAATAGCATCTGTTTGCTTCCTGTATCCCTTTTACACTTACCCTGTCTGAAGAGTCGATAGGTCACATCATCTTGCATTTCTCTACACATGTACAGATATTATTTTATAATTTATAGTATCTCCATATAGATAAACTTTGAGATTCACCTATGTCTAACCAATAGAGATCTGCTTTATATGTATTCATATTTTTATTCCCATGGAAACAAAACAAAAAAAATTAATCATGTACTCCCTATGCTTAGGTATCAGCACTGAAGACTACTTTCTCCTCAGCACCAACCAGCAGGAACCTGATTCTTTAATAGAAAACTAATGCTGAAACCATCTAATGTTACAAAGTCCTAGGCAAGCTTAATTTTATAGCAATCAAGGAATAAGTAATTCTTCCACAGACCATAAGGAATAGAAAATGATTATTCACTGTCTAATTATTTTTTATGCACAGTGAGCCATTCATTGTTATTGATTTTAAATACTCCACACTTATAAGTTGGAACAAAAAATCAAGATAGAAAGTCAGGACTAGAAACACAGCTGAAACAATTTGTTTCTTCCATTATCGAGACCAAATAGCACCATTTCAAAGTAAAGGCAGGCTCAGAAACCAGTGAACCAAAATGAATAGACAGTAGAGTAAAAAGCTGCCTTTGGTGGACATGTAGCCCTGTCTTAGGCAGAGTAATGGAAAATTTACATCCTGTAGTAGATATCCATATGCTTACCTTCATGAATTACTAAGATATCATAGAGACCAATTTAATCAGCCAAATAGCATATAGAGATCAGATTATTGATAGCCTTGCATATTTTACACACATCACAATAATCATTACTATAAATGATCATTCTGTTCAGTAGGACAGCCAAGAACTAAATGGCTCCAGAAACTACAACCTTCCACCTATAGCCATAGTTTCAGATGATCAGGCCAAGCCACACCAGTCAATCAATGGAGAAGAACGTTTCCTGCTTGACTTTTTAGGTGTTTGGTGCTTTTCTATACACCATGACCAGTTCTAAGCATTCTCAATCCAGCAATAAATCCACTCTATGCTGTTAAAAGGGACACCCCATTTCAAAGGCTTGCTGCGTGCTTTATGAAACCTCTCCAGAGGAAGTGAAATCCATGTAGATGTTCTAGCCCACAATGTACCTTGCTATGAACATACAAAACAACAAGACCAAGGAAGAAAATGTAGCCAGTTCCTTTTGACCTGGCAAAACCCACAGCCAGGTTGTGAGATGTACCACACACCGGGGAGCAGATGCATGCATGGACATTCACAGTAGTCAAACCAAAATAAATGTGTCTGCCAGGAATCTTTTCCACTGCTTGAGTGATAGGCCTGAATAGGATATAAATCTCATAAGAGATCTTTCTGAAGGAAAAGATGGTTTTCCTGGGGACAATGGAAGAATGAAAAGAAACCGGTCCCCAGGAAGCAAACAATGACAAACATGTGCAGTCCCGCTGTTACTAAACTGGACAAGAACAATAGTGCTAAATTTAAGCATGAAAATCATCTTGATTTATGTGACTTCATGGACTCTTAAAAGAATTTTGCATAAAACCTTGATTATCTTCTCCATACTCTTTGCCATTCATATCACTGGCAATTCACCTTAACTTTTCTGGGTGCAAAGTGAGAGGTGATGGCACTAATAAAAATGTGCATCACTTTCTGCAGCACTAATAGGTCATAACAGATTAAATTAAACATGCTGTATAGTCAGAAGAATGAGACTCTGACTCCCTGCAGAAGCCCTATCCATGAGAGACCAAAACAACTACTGAACCAGCAAATAAAAAAATCCAACAATCAAAAAAAGGAAATATTTTATTTTCACTATCCTTCATTCCCCCAAATCTCCTTTTAACTTCTTCATTTCTAGATTTACAGTTTATGACAAGTCAACATTCAGCACTTGGCTTAGTTGGACAATGAAGCTGATACTGCTTAGGGAGTAACATTTGTTTTTAACTTCAGAGTCTTCTAACAGTTCTTCTGCTAATGCCCACAGAATCCTAAGGATGAACTCCTGTCCCCTTTGGGACTGATGGTAAAACATCCGAAGGACCAAATTTGTCCAAATCTTTCAGTAAGATTAGAAATATCTCTGGTGCATTGGTAAGGATTTGTGCTGAGAAAAACCTCATACAGTATTTGACCCAGCTTGATAACCTTCACTGAGAATCCCCAGTGGCTACTGGTTATGTACAGAATGAGTCAGAATAACTTCACCAAACTGTGGTGGACCAAAGAGCAGGAATTGCAGTGAGAGCTCAACAGAGTGGGTGTGACTGAAAATCCATGCTGACAGGGAGACTAGTACAGACACACTGCAGTTCATCAACCTCACATGGACTAAAGGGGACACAGAAGAGCCACGAGTGTAGCACTGAAGAAATTGTTAGGGCTTCCCATGAATGTGGTGTTTAGCTTGTTCCAGTGACTCTTGCAAAGAGCTTTTCTGACTTGCTCCAGGTTCCTTCTGAAGCAACAGGATTTTTCCCAATGTATATCAAGGATTTCTCACAGGGGAAGAAGCCAGGAAAGACTGCATTTGTCCCTGGCTGCACCTCAATAGTACAGGGAAGGAGAAGATCCCTGAACACTCCCTATCTGTAATGGACCAGTCCTAGCTGAAGAATGGCAAACTCAGTACATTCAGCTCATGCACTGATGTTTTGAGCTACGTGTGCAGATCCCTAATGAAAGAGGATGGAGAATTCATCCTGAGCCATAAAATAAGGACCATCATATAAATACTGCTGTATAATATTCAGCCCACTTAGCAGTTTCCACTTAGGAAGAAGCCTGTGTGAGACTTGCAGGGGCTGCAGGAGGTTAGTGGGTAAGGCGTGGGCAGTGCTGTGTAATGGAACCTCGCAGGGGACTTATCCACACGCACTGGGCTCTACCAAAAATGAAGCCACAGTATCACTTTCATAAGCATCTGGTTTGCACTGATGAAAAGAGTGATTCTTTCCCCAGATACACCTGTTACCATCTTCATAGCTAAACGAGTAAAGAGTTTGTAGTGCCAGCTCTAGTTACTGAATGAAAACCAGGCTTTGCGTGGAGTGAGCTTTGAACAAAGCAGTAGAACAAAGCAGGGAAACAATAACAATAGCTGCAGCTATAATCCCAAACTAGGCAAAATCCACCTAGCAGCACTAGCAGTAAATACTCAAAAGAACCATGAAACAAAGTACGTAGGCCTGGCATTTGCAAACATGACAAAAATAACCTCCTAAAGTTTATTGAAAGTACTAAAATGTCTGCTAGAGAAGATCAAGGATTGCCACCAGGCCAATGGAACCAGAGCTTCACTTGCAGTTGTTGAATTTTCTCTCCATGTCTCTCTCTACTTTAAGCATTCCTACCCCAGCCAGAATTCAAGGATGGTAGAAGGAAAAGCACTACTTACTTAAACAGGCAAATCTAATAAAAAGGCAAAATGGATAAAAAAACTCAAACCAAAACCCAAAGACCAGATGGCACCACCAAAAAGGTTTAGGGACGTGTTAATGTACATTTTCATAACTACATGCATCTTTGCACTACATAAAATCTTGTACATAATGCAAATTTGTTTAATTTTTAATGGCAACTGTATTAGGAGGCAATAGGAGAGCAAAAGTGCCCTTTACACTAGAGTATGGGGAAGGATGCAAACAGAGAACACGCAAATGTCCAGTCATGCCCAGGACAGTAAAAAGGGCTAACAGAATTCAAAATAAACATGTCAAACATCAATCGTCTTTGTGCTATACTTTCCACACCTTCATGTCCTCCTTACCATTCACCTGCAGTTACCTCTCTCTGCCTCTTCCCCACCTTGACCTGGGCACAACTGAGCACTAGCCAAATTTCAAGGAACTGCCTGAAGTTGGAGACACTGAAAACCAGATCAACAATGACATGCCACTGAAACTAGCAGCAATTCTAATGTTGAACCTGTTTATGTGTCTGCAAAGCCCAATATCCACCATTTAATCTGCAAACATGTCAAGCCAGTGCTTTGATATTGGTGCTTTGGTTTTGTTTGTTCTTGTCCTCCTGTGTCCAGCCTTTCCTCTTTCTCTTGAGACTAAGTCCCTACCATTTCTTGGCCATTTTTCTCAGAAAAAAAAACCCAACACCTTAATCAGTGAAAAATACAGGTTTCTCAAATGTAAAAATAACTTTTTTTTTTTCCCAATTAAAAATGAAAGTGTTACAGAACGGAATTTAGCCCCTGGTTGTGTTTGCTTCAGAAATCCATGACTTACCAGTACTAAGGAAGCCAAAAACACCGACCCGGTAGTTTGCTGTCACGACAATGATGTTACTGATGGCAGCAAGGTATGATCCATCTATGGTTAGCCTTCCCACCTCAGCACTGTAACTCCCTCCGTTGTGGAAGAAGAGCAACACTGGCAGGTTTCTGACCTGCAATGACAACAATCAGGTTAATATTTCTGTGGCAGATAGATTTTGTAGGTCACTGCTGAGAACACAAGCACCTGCCCTGCTAACATTGGCTAATAGCTAATGTTCATAGGTCTTCAACAGTGGCCATAATGAGGGATTATCTGGCCATCTATCTGAAATTCTAGGGCTAAATTGCCCACAATTATCTATATACCATTAAAGAGCACACTATGTCTAGCATAAAGATTTAATAGTACCACTGTGCTCCACCAGCCAACAACTCTACCAAGGTTAGCTCAGGCAATTGCTGACTTGGCCACTGAGCATGTGGTGGGCTTATCTTTGCTGTATCATGTCTGCTTTACACAAACAGGCAGGAAAAGTTCAAACTGGCAAGAAACAGGAGAAGGAAAAGGCTTATTGGGTTGCTTCAACTTGAGAAAGAATAGCTCAAGAGCTGTGCAAGGCTACATTCTACTCATAAGTCGTCAGTACTTAAACACTATCTAGTCCCAAAAATCTCATTTGACAAGAGCTTCTTACTGCTCCTTCAGTCCCTGTGGGGGTTTTGACCTGCTAGATATGTAGAGAGGTCCTGCAGAGAGGACTTTCTCGCTGCATGGGAGAGATCCACCTCTTTGAAGCACAGAGGGAGTCTGCCCCTGAGAAGCCCAGCAGGACTGCTGGGATGGGAAGGAGCTATGATGGGCTGCTGCCCAGGCTGGCACTCCTTGCAGAGCCACCCAATGTTGTGCAGAAACTGAGGTTTTGTCCCAAAGCATCTGTGTGGGTGTTCCCTGCACACACAGCAGGGCTGGAGCTGCAAGAGCAGCACCAAAGCAGCACTGCCCCAGGAGACCTCTGCCAGCAGATTACAGCTCTGTCAAGATGACACTCAGATGAAATACCAGTGAAACAGATGGAGAGGTTTCAGGTTTTGCCTTTTTTTTTTTTGTTCTCCTTCCTGCTGCATAACACAGAAAAACCTGCTCCAGTGCTAGAAATGCTTTTTCCAAAGTGTAACCTCAGTTTTCCATTAAGCACTTTCACTCTCTGTTGCCCACTTTGGGACTATCCTGAAAGAGGCTCCTCGTTCCTGTGCTCAGCTAGGATCACACTCACCCACCCATCCCACTTTCTATTTTGCCAACTTGTGGTGTTTTTCAAAGAGGGGCTGGTGGCCCCTGCAGCAGCATCAAAGCACATCTGAGGTTTGTTTTCCCTGCAGCTAGAGGGCATTGGGCTCTGTTGCTGTTGTTTTCTGGATGGAGCTTAGCTAAACACAGCAGTCCCATCTGCTCTGGCAAAGAGCACCTCCAGCAAAAATGCAACTGGCTGTAGGGGAGAAGCAGCAGAGAAGTGATGGCTGCAGCTGACTGCAAAATTACAGGATAAGAATCACAGAATCATAAAGGTTGGAAAAGATCTCTAAGATCATTAAAGTCAAACCATCACTCAACACTACCATGTCCACAAATGCCACATGTTTTTTGAACCCCTCTGGGGATGGTGACTCTGCCACCTCCCTGGGCAGCCTGTTCCAATGTCTCACTGCTCTGGCAGGAAAGAAATTCTTCCTAATATCCTCTCAAGGAAATGGGAGGCAAACTCCCCTCAGCTGCCCTTAGTTTGTCACATACGTGTGCACTCTTCATTGGTCTGTCTGGAGAATTGCTTCAGGGGCTTCTTGTGAACACGACAATATTACCAAGAAAACCCCAGAAATTGCAAACACTGAAATGTGCTGTGCTCTCTCAGGAACTTCTGCTCCTGAATAGAAATTGCCTAATACGTGGTGCCTTGGTCCCTGGTTCCTGTTTCTGCACTGCATGTAGCACAGAAAGAGAGATGAGGAAAAAAATGTTTTGAGACAGAAATTCATTCTAAAATAGAACTGCATCAAGTCATCTCAGCTAAAATGGCATTAAACATATTGTTGAGCCAGCTCCATCCCCTCAGCTCGGCATGGTTCAGCCTGAGGTTCACACTAGGCTCTTCCCATGTGTGCACAGCCTATGTAGGTAGCACCATGACCTCCAGCTGCCCCATGAGCTGTGTATTACATTATGCTGAGTGACTTTACCCAATGCTGTAGTGATGAAAAGCTTAAGAAATGAAGAAATGGAAGATAAAAGTGAAAATGGCAAAACAAAGCCTCCTGCAACAGATATGGAGCAATCTGGGG
This sequence comes from Merops nubicus, assembly GCF_000691845.1. Lineage (NCBI taxonomy): Eukaryota > Metazoa > Chordata > Aves > Coraciiformes > Meropidae > Merops > Merops nubicus. The sequence goes on along the minus strand of NW_008606057.1, from coordinate 28,163 downwards.
GGAGATTTAGCACTAGAGCTGTGCCCAGTGCCAAGTGTCTGGACAGACCATTCCCATTTCTGGCATCAAGCAATGACAGATCCCTTTCCTATGTAAAGTTAAACGATCATGAAAAATAACTTGGGTTTGAAGCCAAGGGATTTCAGTCTCAGAGCTCATGGATTTGGGTATTTTAGATGAAGGCTGTTTGACATAATTGCCTTTCCATTTCTTGTTGGCTATTTTAACAGCATAGTACAATAATTTTCATGGTGTAATTGAACTATGCCTCACAAAACGAGATATTTCATGGCACCTCTATCTATAGATTTGGTAGCTGATTAATTTTTTACTATACAAGCTGCTGGATGATTTGCTTTGAATATAAGTGAATTTCCCCCAAGCCTTGTTCTCAACCAAATTCAACCAACACTGCAATGAAATCTGTGAGGCAGAAGAAATACAAGACCTTAACTAAAGCCTGCTGGAGCCAATACCTTCACCACCCACCACTTGGTTCCAGGCTCAGATGCAGCACCACCAGCACCAGTGTCAGGCTGCAGTGGTGCACACACAACATCTGGGCAGAATGAGGCCAGCACAATCCTCACAGCCAGGCCAAGGCCACCAAACGGCTACTGCCCAGTGTTTTGCTCCATGCTTAGCAACAAAATGCAAATAGTCAGGCTTTGAGGTGTCAACTCTCTTCAAAGACTTCCAGCTGGTACATGCTCAGATAGCTGCCTGTCTTGGTGAGCAGGGGGATGTCTTCTGGGGAGCCCAGAAGCCCCATCATGGTCTCATGCCTGCTGAGGCTTAGGTCCCATGTGCAAACTCTCAAAGGGGAGAGAAGTTCAGCATCCACCAGGAAGGTGCAAGTCAGCTGGAAGTCTGAAAGGCTTCATAATATTCAGAGCTATCTCCATCTTTCTGTAAAACACTTAATGAGCTACTTGGCAGGGATAGATTTAAACTCTTGCGAGCCAGGTGACATGCAGTGCTTTTACTAATGTACAGCATTGCTCTGGGAAGAGTTGAGTGCAACAGGGATGGTGTGATAAGGATGGGAACAACGTGTGCACAGGACAGGAGAAGATTCTTAGTGGTGAGTTTCGACTCTTGATCATACATTTGAACCCTTTGTAAATCAAGCTGAAGTGCAGCTTTGTTTTGCTAGTGTGATAGGTGGTGATGGTTAAAGGTGGAAAAATAGTCTCTTAGAAGCACCAGTTTTATTTGAAGGGCTGTGTGGTAAATGTAGCTATGGAAGCAAAATGAAGTGATGTCATTCACCTTCTTAAGAATCTTTCAGTGACAGGCAGCAAGCCCTGCTCAGGCTCAAAATGCTCCTGAATGACCTCTGCCTTTGCTGCTCTCCAGGAGATTTTATATTCAGTATTTACTAGCTAATTTAACTTCCCATGGGCTGAAAAATATCTAACCATAGCTCTTTGTATTGAGTAAAAAATAGAGCTTGCCACAAAATGAAACAGGAAAATGCCATGCCTTCTGCTCCCAGCTACTTCTGCAAAAACCAAAGTTTTGGTTCTCTCTTGGGCTAGACTTACACATGTGAAACTGATTGACACGGTCGGACCTACTTCTGTCTCACAGCTTTACAAAAACCAGGAGGGAATCAGTTTCCAGTACTGCTCAAGAGAAAAGACAAGCCTGTTCAGTCTGTCAGATGGCAGAAGATACAATGCTTTCAAACAAGCTATCCTGAAAGTAGCACTTAAGCAGAGATGGCAAAGTGCCTGCAACAGTGACCTGATGGTTTCAATAAGCCATGACTGAACTCAAGGCAAGGTGACAGTCTGGTGCTGCAGGGACAAAACAGACTGTTGGTTTTTCTGGTGATGAAAAGGACCTGCAAGGGACTGTGTGCTGATGCCACATACCTAAACCAGCTCTTTGCAGTCCGACAGACTCATAAATTTCTGTACAACCACCATCATCTTCTGAAAATGACCAGTACTGTGGAAAAAAAAAAGCTCTACTCCTGTGCTCTGGGCCCATTTTTAGATGGGTTTCACATGCTTATTCAGCACCTTTATCCCCAGCCCCCCAGGGGTTTGGCCCATCATCTACACTTGGCTCTAACTTGAAGCTTTATTTTATATCTCTTTAGAATGATAAATTGAAGAACTTTCAAATGACAGTTTCTCAGACTGTACCACTGACACGATCATCTTAAAACATTTATTTTATGCTTTGTGCACCCAGCATTGCTTGCTGACCTCATTCCTCACAGGAGCTCCCACAGATATGAAGAGGGAAACAGTGGGGATGTGAGTAAAAAACTGGTGGTAGTTGTTGATGTGATGTGTTGTATCACATTATCACCTCCTGCTCAATCTCATTTCAGGGACATTGCCATTTCTGTCCTTATTTTCTCCCCCTTGGTTGCCACCTTCTTCTTGTGTTGTTTCCTTCTTTTCCTCTCTAGGTTTTCAATTTTCTACCCTCCTAGTTACCCAAACACAGCTCACTGAATGACTATAGGGAACACTCTTGTACCAGTACAAACAACAGACTGCCTAATTTAACCTCACAGGGCTTTGTGGACACCACATGAAAAACAACATTTCATGACAAATAAAAGTATTTTGAAAAGAGACAGTGATCAGCTACATAAAAATTTGACTTAAATACTCACACTGGTGGCAGGAACAAAGACGTTCAGATACAGACAGTCTTCACTGGCAGAGTATGATGGGGCCTCTCCATCTCCTGGCTGCCAACAAGCTGCCCTAGAGACACAGATTGAGGAAATTACAATAAAAAGGCTTGAACTCTTTTCCCACTGCTGCTTTTCCCTTATCTTTTGATGCACTAAGTTTATAAAGTCTTTAAATCTGTAGATATACATCACATTCAAAACTATGCCCATCTGTATCTTAATAACAAATACGTGGGTTTGTACACACAGATAAAAATGCAAAAACCATGTCGTATTTCCATGTCCAGCATCCTTCCACTCATTTAAAAAAAAGATTAGAACTTGAAAATAGACCTTCAGAAAACCCATGCTTTACATAAATTGCACAAAGCTAGCACCAGATGTAGAGGGAGCAGGATGGGGGGTCTCAGGCACAGGTCTCCTCCTGCTGTTGCCTGCACATCTATGCAATCCACTCTTTTGCTGAAATGCCAGGTATTTATTTCAATTTCTAATAATCTATCGACCACATTTATTTATATTTGTTTTATTTTCTAATAGTCTGTGGGAAAATCTGCTAAATTTAAAATGTTAATGCATTTTTTATATCTCTTTGCTCTAAGCATCATAGCAGACCATTAACAGTGCCAAGCAACGTTAAAAGCAACCTTTCAATAGGAATTCAGCAGCCAGCCACATACAGAGAATAATTTCCTGGCCATCATCTGTATGAAATTCTTATGCTCGAGCTCTCTCCATGACAAGAATCAAGTGGATAATTTTTGCAGTTCAGGTATAAGCTATTTTGAAGCCAGTTCCTTCTACTTCATAGCCACAATTGTATCACATAATGAGTTATGGAAAGGTAGCACAATTTATTAGGGAAGAAGCCAAAATTGGCTATGGAGAAGACAATATCTCAGAGAATTTTTTCTAAATTATCATTTTTAGTGCCTTTGTAAAATTTTACACTGGAGTTGTGAATAATTTAATAGAAAACACAAGGAAAAGGGCCAGCTTTAATGCAATTCTACAAAATCTTTCCATAAGGGAGGTTCCTAGGACGGTGACATCACTTAGCAGCTTTCACACTGACATAGTGAAGCACATCGCCTCCAACCAAAACTTCTAAAGCCATTTGAGTCAGACAAAATACAAATTCACATGTAGGAATCTGGCCAGGACAACAAGTTTAACGCTATTAATCACACAGCTTTCCACAGGGGAGAAGGAATCACCACCCATGCTCAGAGCTATTTCTTTTTCCTTTTTTTTGTGTTTTTTTTTTTTTTGGTGTGTGTTTTTTTCTTTGTTTGGTTGGGTTTTTTTTGTTTTGTTTGTTTGTTTGTTTGTTTGGCTTGGTTTGTTTGGGTTTTTGTTTGTTTGTTTGTTTGTTTTTTGTTGTTTTTTTTTTGTTGTTGTTTTTTAGGGTTCTTTTTGTTTAACAACTCGTCAAGATTCCAAGTTCCTCCAGCTCCCAGGATCTCCTCATGCTGGGACTGACTCCAGGGAAAGGCTGCCACCTGCTGAGGCAAGTCCACAGCTCCTCCAGCAGCTCAAGGCTCCAACAGCTGGACAGGTTTTATGGCTGGTTTGGTTTGGATTTTTAAAAAGTCTTTTATCAGGTCCAGGCTGATAAATAAATATTTCTCTACCATCAGTAATGTCACTGTGCTAATGTGAATTTCTTATATACAAATATTTTGCAACACCATTATAGAGTCCTAAAAAATATGGATGTCAATGCTTTCTATATACACAGAGAATGAAGTCCCTCTGATTCTCCAAGTGCACCTCCATGGTGCTAAGCTCAAAGAATGCTTTTTAACCTTAAATGAATAACTGAAAACAATGACCAAGTTCTTAACTGACCTAAAAAAAGCACTGAGAATTTGAAAGATAGGAGCAGATTAACTAAGATCCCTAAGCTGCTTTGAAAATTTCAACACCAGGTCCTCAAAAAGAGACCACAGAAGCAGATGGCTTTTACCAAATTCCTATTAGACACCACACTGTGGCTTCAGACACAAAGTGCATATGGTGTGTGGCAACAGCACCACCGTGCACCTAAGGAAACAAAAAGTCACATCCCACCAGATCCCTCCCATGAGGCTGCAGGGCTACTGTGGTTCTGCTGTTAACACCTTCACAACTCAGGTGCTACCTGAAGGATGAGACCACAAAAGGACAGATATTTTTGCAACTCTGCAAGACAATGTCACGTCTCTTTCCACTAGGTCCATCACAGGCTTTGCCAGAAACCTCTGCAGATAAACCCTGAGTAATGGAGGGACCAAATAGCTTCCACACAGCTGACAGTTCTCTAAATCTGTAGCCTCAGGGTGTGTTTCCACCAAGGCAGGTGATGAATCATGTTAGGCCTGCAGGGTGCCACTTCCCTTGAAAAATCTATCATTTCCACAATGATGGAAGCTCTTGGCCAGATTAGCTAGCTCAGGTAGTTTGTCACCAACCGCATGAGGACCATTCTCATTGCCAGGAACTGAACAGGACTGTGTGGCCAGCTGTAGCTGGAGGGGTAACACGGGATGTCAATAAACCTCAGGTCCATATCAGCTGCCTTGGAAGCTCTTGGGTTACTATACCTCAGCTCTCAGCCCTGATTTCTTCAACTCCCCCTGCAGGAAATGCACCAAGTCCTTCCACCAGACCCTCTCCTGCTGACTGTTCCGCACCTTTCATCTCTTGTTTCTTGTTTCTCTTCCTCTGCATGTGTGCAGCATGGCTTACACAAGTGGGTCTCATGTGCTCTGCAGTTTGCTTTCTATTATGTGGAGCAGGGGTACACTGCCAGAAAGACCCTATGAAAAACATTCCACTTTCACATTTTGGTTCTCGTTGCTGCATTTCTGATTGTTTTGGGTCTTTTTAAAAAGAAATCCACTGTCCTAAAATGTTCCCCAGCACAAGTATACTAAGTGGTATTATGCAAACCCTCTTCTCTCTAAGATAAATACACATTCATAATTTGTCATTTTGGTTCTTCAATGCAACAAAATGAAGACTGATATTGGAAGACTAACTGAAAAACATTTGTGTACACAAAGGCTATGCATAGAGTGCCTCCAACCCAAACTCAGCGATGAGCTGGGGCCAGCCAATGGGAAACATTAGATATAGGGACTTAAAAAAAAAGTAAATATTAGCCCATCTGCTAATACAGTTCTGAGTGCTCATTTCCTTTGAAGACATTACCTAAACTGTTTGTAACTACTTCTGTCCAAGCCATTTGGCAAGTATTTGCCATTCAATAGCTTTTGGATAGAAAAGACTGTCTTGGTGCTTCAGCCTGATCTTCTAGACACTAGTAGGCAGAGTCTCTAGATTAGGCCCACAGCTTCTGGTTACAGCAACATTAAAGCTCCCTGTTTGATTAAATATTCTACAGATTTATGGCCCAGCAGGAGCAAAATATCTTCGTGTAAATATTATAAACACTTGTATAAATACTCAGGATGAAAACGGACTGGCAGCAGTTGGTGGGGAGTCACGTGTAGTTTCCAGGCAATGTACTGGAATCTGCCTTTTTTCTTGAAGGGTTTGAATGCATATATAGACAGAGAAATGTTCCTTTTTTACTAAACAAAGCCCTAAACTATCAATCCCTATCCTATAGGATTTTTTTTTCAAGAGAGGACATGAATATCATTGTCATGGCTCCAGCTGCTTTCCTACACGTGGAGAGCCAGGTTCTGCAGGTGATCCCAGGGGTGTCTCACCGAGGCTCAGAGGCATTCCAGGTTTCCAGCCAAGCGAAGGGCTCTGGAGGGCGGAAGCGCCTCCCTGCGAGGGGGGGTGCAGCGTAGGGGACCCCAAGGAACTGGCTGATCTTCCTCCGCTCAGAGCCAATGTGGATCACCTGGGATTTGCCCATCAGATCTCCGTGGGATGGGATGGACACAGATGGGGTTAAATCCGATTCAGAAATGGGCAGGAATAAATCTGTTGTGGGGTGAAGAAAGGAAAAATAATTCACCTTTTCACATTAGTACCATTTGAGAAATGTAAATTAATCCCATTTCCCTTAACTTTAAACTGTTAAGTGTCTCACTTCTTTAACTTAAAAATAAATTTATGATATTCTCACTTTATACATCCTTACTCAAACATTTCTTCCAGAGCAGACATCACATTAGAATAGATATCTAGGCATTTCTAGAAAAAGAGGGAGAGATTTTCATACTTCCCCCTCCCGGTTCTAAAAATTGCAATGTTAAACCTCTGAACATTTATAGCAAGTCAGAGAGAGGAAAAATAACCTCCCAGATCATTGGTCTGGGCTCTGACCAGGAAAGACTTGCCCTTCAGCCCCCTTTTTAGTAGCTGTTTCATCATGTGAGACAGAAGAGCTTCAATGGAAGACAACAAGCACAACCTATATCCAAATCCCCTACAGTCCTGAGTAGGGACTGCTGTTCTTGAATTTGGAATCGTCAACAAGTGCTGTTACTGAAGTGAGGATCTCTAAGTCAGGCACATGTGTGCCTTCTACATGCCAGAGAAGGGAATGCAAGAGCATAGGGTACCAGAGGGTCTTCATCACCACCTCTTTCCTTACATTTTATTGTGAATAGTGCCATTTTATTCCACAGAACATATGCCAGTATCTACATTTTAGATCACACACAAACTCCATCTGAATTTTTTTTTTGCTGGCATAAAAAAAAAAAAAAGAAATCTTAGAGGGTTATAATTTGATAGTTTGATCCAGTTTTTTATTGACTACCTATCCAAAGAAGATTTTTTCAATAATGTCTTACTTTATAAATGGAGCTAAATGACACCTTATGTCTCACTTAAAAGAACATATTTAATAGGGGGAAACCAAATTCTAAGTCACATGATGAAAAACAAAACTACAAAAATACACAAACACACAAGTCTAGCTTTTATGTCACAATTTGTGATTTCACTTCACTTGACAATGACAAACCCCTTTTTCTCCAATCAGGTTTGAACCTAGAAAATTCTCATTGATCTGTCAATTCTTCACAGAAATTTCAGTGAGGATAAAAGGAAATAGTTCTTCCCTTCCTTCTTATTGTTACCTGGTTTCTAATTACTCTAATAAAAGAAATAATCAGTATTACACCACCAGAAAGCAGTCTCTTTCAAAGTCAAGGAAAAAAAAAAAAAAAACAACAGAACTTAGAGTTACAAGTAAGTACATAGCCAAACAATAGAATTTTTACCTGCCTGCAGAACTTCTATTTCTCTCTCAAATCATTTTCACTGTTTTAAAATCTTAGTTCACCTTGGCTTAGGGATTTTGTTTGGTCAGGTTTGTTTGGTTTTTTTTCTCCAGGGACAGTCCTTAAGACTTGCAATTGGCTTTCAACAACCCTTGTGTTATTGTCAGAGTTTAAAAGGAAGAATCTATAGAAACCTCTTCTGCACATGAAAAGGAAGGAGCTGGACTTTCATTACTGCTTTTTTGTATGTTTTTCTGTTCTGCACTTTCCGAAACATCTCTCATAGACTAAACTTCCTTTACTATACCTGCTTCAACACTAAATGGTAACACTATGATTTCATGCATTTTTATAAAAAGTATTTGGGGACATTTTCCCATCCTGCTTGGCTGTAACTTCACTGCAACAGCAATGAACAATTGTCTAGCAGATACCCATCTTGCTTTAGGTCCAGTGAGGATTTCTTCACTCTTTCATTCATAAGAATTGTGCACAGGGCACTAGAGTTGAGGTCTTTCCTCCACAGCCTTAACTTGCTCTTACCTTGTCTCCTATAGATATATGTTGCTGGCTCTTTGAGTAGAACCCAGCAGCTGTGCCCTTGTAGGCCATGTGTGCATATCTGAGTATCAGGGTAGAAAAGGCATCTTACTGTTGATGGCTGGATTTCCAGTGTAACCACCATACACGACTGGTTCTTTGAACAAGCTGTGAGGTGAAACGTGAATAAAAAGACCAGGTAAAAATGTATTCTCAGAGTATTTTGTATGGCATTGTTATAGGATGCCTAAAAGAAAGGTTTTACAACAGGTCAAGCAACAAAGATATGAAGCAGCTCTAAAATAAAATAATGGGACATAAATGTCCTCAGACTTCCAGAACATTCTGCAAAATAGCCAGAGGGCAAAAGGTTGTATTTGCTTTAAAATGGAGGAATACAGCAAGAAAACTAGTATCACAGGTTTTAGGAGAAGAAAAACGTCTTCTAATAATGTATTAAGGACCTCAGCTAAATTCAAACTGTCCCCAGGGAACCCCAGGGAAAGGTTTCAGAATAAGAGATAAGATTCCCTTACTCATCCCAGTTTGTACTCAGAGCTGGTTATTCAACACTTTTCCTTCAGAAAGCATCCTTCAAACAGTCACAGGAGAAGAAAAGAAGAGTTAGTTACACTGCCCACCCTCATAAGGTAAGGAACATCTACTGCAAAAAGTGGGGCCATGCCAAGGATCATCTTCTACAGTAGGTGGGAAGTTTCCTTATTTCTACTGCTCTGCAGCACTGAGGATTCCCCATCCATGTCAAGTGAATGGACTCAACTGTCTAGGCAGGCTACTGATTAAAGCAGTTACTTTTGTTGATACTACAGCCCATCTTCACCTGAGGTCTCAGTTAAACTGCACTCACACATCACAGATACAGGTTACTTTGGATAAAGGTAGGTGTCTCTACATCTGTCTGACTTGATGAGCTTCCCTTAACTGTTCTTTAGAAAATAATGACATCACCCCTTTAATTATTGCTACAATATTCTCCAAGTTGCACAGTGCCTGGAGAAGCAAGAGAACTGTGCCCAAGAGATGTCAAAATGACACTCACTGTACGTTATCCCTATTGTCTCTTTCATTACATAAACTATTTCAGGACCCTTCTCTCAAACTCAGAAACACTGAAGTGGTCTTTAAAATAAGTAAAACCAGCATACCTATGTCAGAAAGGGCAGGGGGAAGCTTTTGGTTTACTCAGGCTCACTGAAATTTTTTAGTATTTTCTCTAAAGCTATGAATAACCATTTCTTACCGGATAGACAAAAGTCTCTGGCAATGGAGAAGTCGTTGGATATATCTCTACTAACTTGTGCAACTTCGAAGTTTGAGATGGATGAATCCATGAGAACAGAGGACACATTTAAGGGCTGCCATATATCCAAGTACTCTGTAAAGTGAACCATACAAAAGTCATATAACAGGAGGAATCAGTAAAAACTTCAAAGGACAATAATTTAGAAATAAAAGCATTGAGGAATTCCCCAGTTAAAGACTTTCACCTTCCTTTGCATCAACTGGCAACAAATGGAATGTAATATTCGAAGGCCTCTGATTGACTAGAGTGCAGTCCCATTTTCAGAGGTCATGTACAACTATGCTTGCACAGGTATTCAGTTAATAAAGAGGTAAATCTGGAGCAGCTCCATCCAGGTTTGCATGTAGATCCAACTGATTTAAATAAGAGGTTTCTGAACAGGCTTAACTACATTAAAGGACATGGGTGATAATGCTTGCACCCAAGTTCTTGAGCAGGTACAGCCACTAACTCCTTAGAAAGCAAGTGGCAATCCTGCATGCGGCTGAGCATTCCCAGAACCTTCAGCAGATATCCACATCTGTATCTAAAACAGGAACTGGTTTCCTAAGGTAAGCTTCACCTCATTCACCTGCAAGGCAGATGTCCACATCTTAGTTAATTGTACCAGACTCCTTGTACTGTCAGGAGGAACAGATAGTTTTACTATGCAATATCTCCATCCTTTTTTAGACATCTGCTTTAGGATGAGACAAGTCCCCCCAGGAATCCACTGACAGCATGAGGCAGAGGTTCATGTTGTCTGTACAGGGAACCTCACGGGAGCAGCTGAAATGAAGATATCTGTGTTGCCTACATATAGAGAGCAAGCCCCCACCTTACAGACTAAGTGAAAATGAGACAGTCATTTTCACAAATGTTATATTTTGTCTTCAATTTCCTTACAAGCCACAAACCAAACTCTTACAGAAGGACATGCAATTTTCACAGATTTACCAACTTTTATTTAAAGGCTACAAGGATTATTTTGATCAATTTAATTTGATTTTGTAGGCAGAATTACATGAAATCCTACGAATGTCATGTAACTGCTACATAAGTAAGGTTTAATTCTATTTCATACGTATATGCAGACATACACAAATATGTACATATATACATGACATATCTGCAAATGTGTATATTCACATGCATGTACGTGTGGGAGCATATATACACATACATACTGATTCTAGTATTCATCATGAATTCTTATTCTCTCTCACACAACTGAAAAAAAATGCTACAAACATTCTTTTCTCATACACAAAGCTAAAAATATCTGCAGGCTTTCAGTTTTGCACACAGAAGTCAAAAAAGAAGACTTGGGAAAGAATGGGCCTTTAATTATTTTAGTTCCTATCAACAGTACAATGTTTTAAAAGCAGAAGGGCCCTACTGTGGCCACCAAATCCTAAAGAGGAGGCTGGCATTACCCTCTCCATGTGATTGCAGGGTGAGGACAGGTCTAACTCAGCTGCTGCCTCGCTCTTCCTGGTGAGCAGATTTTGCCCTGCTGCTTGAGTGCATTTACCACACAGATGCAAAAGTTGTGGCAGTTCATATTATTAAAGATTTCTTGTAGTCTTCTGAGAAATGGGTGACTTGCAAAAATGGCCAAAGTCCCCTTCCTTCCCCTTCTCACAGAAAGGCATCGGTGACCATACCACTCAACATCAAATCTGGAGCTGAGGTCTGGGGTCCATGCAATCAGGGCTGTGGCAATTTGGAAATCTGGACATACTTGTCCAGTTGATGAGAACCCAAGACCCAAAACAGGCCACAGATCAGCCTGGCTGCATCGTTCCTTGAACCAGTAGGCAAGGAATAGCAATGACTAAATTAGATTTCAAAATTATTCTATTCCAAATAATTAATGACAACACAGAGTAAATGTCACAACCCAGGGCTCTACATCAATGCTGAAAATCTTCACTTTTGCAAGGTAAATCCTTCCTAAGGAAGCATAAGCCTCAAGCATGGGTTATCTCCCAGAAGACATGCTGAAAAAATCTGATGTGCTACCACCACTGCCAAGGCTGTTACCCTAGTGCTAGCCCCCTTGCTCTCACCCTTACTGAAGAAAACATCTGATGGAGTGATGAACCAACCAACTGTACTCCATATAACAAAACGCAAGAAGGGAACACTGGGGCCCATGGGTCCTTTTCAACCACTTCAACCATTCTATTCATGTTATATATGGGAGCAACTCATCCAAGAGATAGAGGCTGAAAGTCTCCAGTTAAGTACAAATGAAGGTTAATGTGGTATTGCACTGTTTTGTGTTACCGACCACGAGCTTACTTGGTATCTCAGAGCAGCAAAGTCATCATCAGTGCTATACTCAGAGAGAGTCTGACCCTCCAATCACAGTTTGACTTGTACAACAGACCCACTGCACTGAATTTTTCCTTCCCCTTAAGCATCGACTACTCAATTGTTTCAGAGGAGTACATTGATTTTCTGACCCTCCAATCACAGTTTGACTTGTGCAACAGACCCACTGCACTTAATTTTTCCTTCCCCTTAAGCACCGACTACTCAATTATTTCAGAGGAGTACAGTGATTTCAGTTATGTGGGTATTACTACATTTCATATTGTCAATGGTTTTTCTATTTTAAAACCATTTAATATGACCTGCTGCATGACCCATATTAGGAAATTTCAGCCTATACATCTGGGTGACAGATTGTGACATTTATTGAGAAAGTTATTAAAAATAGAAACCAACCAGTAAGTTATGGAGAATTGATCATTACACCACAGAATGATAGGGTTGGAAGGGACCTCTGGGAATTGTCTCCATGGATTCACAACCTTTCCTTCACCACAAAACCCCATTAAACACCTTTTGTGGCCATGGACCACCAAGACTTAATTCAACATTTAAAGCACTAGACTGCATCAAATATTTATTTCCATTTTTTTCAAGGGGCTGTTGCCTCTTGCCCTATCACTAGACACCATTGAAAAAAGACTGGCCCCAGATATCTTCTCCAGATATTATCTGCCTAAACTACTAGATCCCCCAGGTCTTACTTTTCCAGATTATATCTTATTGGTGTATGTTTTCAATCACTTCTTTTTTCCCCAAAAAACATGAACAAGGAAAGATTTTATTTGTAATCAAAATGACTTAAACTTTGTTTTTACAAAAGAGCAGTGTTGCCACCTTGCTCTATGCACAATACCAGTGACTGAGGTCCTACTACTGGAACAAGCAACATCTCTAGGTTCAGACACAAAGCTTTAAATTATTCGCTGTGGTTCTTTCAAGACGGAGCCTTGTCTGAATTCCACTGTAAGTCAACAAGTCTGAGTGCATCAGTGGTTTTGGAAGATATTTCACCAGACTGACTCTTCCCATAGCTTTCCTGACTCATCAACTGATCTCGGGAAGTCTCATAATCCTTCTATGCCTCCGTTTGCCCTCAGGTCAAACATTCAAAAGTATTCTTGCTATGCTAAACTCTATTCTCTCAGGAAATAAATTTGAAACAATTCCACAGAAGCAAAATAAATTCCTTGGTTTTATACCTCCAACACTTGAGTTTGGCCTCCTGTATCTATTTCCCTGAGGTTTACTAGCTTACCATTATTAAAATCTTTTGAAGGTGCTCAAATTAAGGTTGTGAATGCACACTACCATTATAGAATCATAGAATCTATGAAGAAAACACAGGAAGCCCCACTTCAACATCAGGAAAAAATTCTTTACTTTGAGGGTGACAGAGCATTGAACAGGCTGCCCAAAGAGGTTGTGGAGTCTCCTTCTCTGGAGACATTCAAAACCCACCTGGACATGTTCCTGTGTAACCTGCCTTAAGTGAACCTGTTTTAGCAGAAGGGTTGGACTAGATGATCCCTAGAGATCCATCCCAACACCTACCATTCTGTGATTCTGAATTTTTCTGGTTGGAAGAGACCCCCAGGATCATCAAGTTCAACAGTTACCCCAGCACTGCCAGGTCACCCCTAAACTGTATCACTAAGCACCACACCTATACATCTTTCAAATATCTCCAGGGATAGTGACTCTACCACTTCCCTGGCCAGCCTGTTCCAGTGCTTTACAACCCCTTCTGTGAAGAAATTATTCCTAGTATCCAATCTAAACTTCCCTTGGCACAACTTGAGAGCAATTCCTCTTGTCCTATCACTTGCTACCTGGGAGACCAGGCCTACCTCCACGCAATGTGTATGTAGTGTTCTGCAACTAATCACAAGCTAAACTGCCTACTTCTATATTAAAAGGGTTTTTAATTCCTCCCTTTATGTGAGATAGAGTCAAGTTAATAACATTCACTTTAAACACAAAAAGACAGAATGGGCACTTTGCAGCCTATGCGAGGCACAGAAGAGTGGCCACTCCTGATGTAAATATCTATAGCTCATACATTCATACCTAAAGCACATTTTATTTTGCTTATTTTTTGCCCTGAATCTCACAGAAGTGACACTTGCAACCTCCCACTACCCACACGGGGTTGTTTTCTGGGTTGGTTTAGGGGTTGTGGGTTGGGGTTTTTCATTCTCAGTCCTGGATAAAGCATTCATAATCTCAGATCAGATTTATACATGGACAATTCCAGTGTTTTCCTTTTCCAATCTTCTGCCCAGCTGACCCCAGATGCAGATAAATGCAGAAACACTAATGCTTATTTTAATGACAGAGCAGAGCCCTTTAACCCAGAGCCACCCAGCTCTGGGATACAGCTGCAAACTGGCACTGCTTTACTGAAAACGCATGGTGCACCTGATGGGCTGGAAGACATTTCTGTTTTATATATAGGTTGAGCTCTGACCTTCCAAACCACATTTTGGCAAATGTTTTGGATAATTACAGCACTCCGAATCCAGCCAGCCCTGTAACATTTATTGCAAAATTATAGATGTCCCATACAGAGAGCCTCTCTCTTCCAGATGTTTTTGTTTGGGTAGGCAAGGTTTAAGACTGGATTTGCAAAAGGACTGAACATTGGCCTTACTCTGTTCCCACTCAAGTCATAAGATCACAATACTGGAATAGATTTCCTGGGGGCACAAAGTTCAGATTCCCATTTTCACAGGCAAGAACATTATAAAATCCTTTTCATAAAGCCAACAAAAGTTTCATCACTGACTTCAGTGGGAGCAGAGTGTTCAGTTCTGAGTTTACTGGAAAATTTGACATTTGATATAAGGAAATAGAGATACAGAAGTACAATAAAATAAGCTAAATTTAGAAGAAAAGTCATGAAGTTGAGAAGGTACATAAATCAGATGAGGTTAACATGAAGTTAAAGAGGTACACAAACCAGATCTCTGGGTTCACTATGTCTAGTTTATGTTTGAAAGACAAATTCTGATCTTAATTCCGAAATCTGTGAGCCATATCTAACAGCCCTGACTCAAGCCAACAACATGCTTACAGATTGAACTCAGTGCTTTATATTCCTAGTGTTGAGAGATTTTTTCCAACAAAGACTGCTAACCTGTCTGTGTATCAGCAATCTGCAAAAACAGCAAATCAGCAGCTGAGAGAGGACCTGCTGAAAATATACTCTTTCAAAAATACAGTTGCTTCTCATTTTTGCCCATCCACTGAGATTTGAGTAACTCAAAATGAGTAATTTTCTTAAAACTGTTGCATAATAACTATAATCACACCTCAGACAAACATGTCCCGAATTCACAAAGGTTATTTATGACCTCTAGCAGTGAGCAATCTTGCTATGCTCATGTTAAATGCAACCCTCCTGCCTCCTTCAGTAGTGCCAATTATAGTAAATGGTATAGTGATGTGATACTAAAAACATACCAGGTATTTATCCAGTTTTAAAATAAACTGTTCTCAAAAGGCTACAATCCTCATTTTTACAAACAGAATAAAAATTGACTTTAAGAACAAAGATAGACTAATTCTACACCAGAGGTCCAATATAATGTATGAAGACATGGTAGATCATTTCCTAAAGATGCATAAAAAAGGCTGTCTTTGTTTCACACCAAAGATCTCTCGGACGTATCCTCAGTATTGTGGGAAAATAGGAAGACAAATGATAGTATTAATCACCAGAGTCAGCTACATGGCACTTGCACCCATCAGCATCTCTGTTAAGAATGGAAATATCCCATGTGCTGAGATAGCCCGATGGGAAACTTATTCCCATGCTGGAAAATCCCATAGCTACTGCTCAGTCTTGCATCAAGGGAAGGACTATAAGTCATTAGGGGATCACAGGAGGCAGGAACAGGGAGGGCCTAACAGATCCTTACATCCATATACATCAGTGGTCTCCCAATGTACTACTTGATTTGAATGGAGTGGGAAAAGAGCCCATATGATTTATATTCTATCTGCAGTCCCATGCAGAGATCACCACTTAAGGGCATTTCTCTTCTAGCAGTTGCCAAATCTAAGATACCTGTGTCTTATTTAAAACTGAAGAACCTGGAGTCACAAATGCTCATTAAAGTTTGGGCAATTACTGCATGCAATTCATAAAGCTCATAACAAAGAACAAAAGGAGAATTTATACATCAGTGTCGCTCCTCCCTTCCATATATGCACAGGAATATTTTCAGGGTCTCTAGTTTTCTTCAAGCACAAATATTCCTTCTAAAAAGCCAGGAAACATGTTTCATAGATTGTTTTGCCTCTTTCAGTCTTCATTGTAAAGACATTAAGAACTTCCACAGTTCAAACCCTTGTGCATAAATCGTTTGAATAATAGAACTACGCAACTGTAAAAGAACAATAAATAACTGATTATAAACCATTCCTTAACTCCTCCTATCTTAGAACTGGCTGCAGAAAGTTCCATCTCAAATCTAATAATGAGACCTGACTCTTTTCTCTTTTATATAAAATTCCCCCATACTCACACAGCTCAGCAGAGCTGTTATTTAAATACCAGCAGAAGTAAACCAAGACTGCAGTATGCCATTAGAATTTTCAGTACGGGCAGTCTTAAAATAACATCTGTCCTCCCATTGCTAAAGGTCACCCCTGAAACTCACCACAGATGGTTCCATACCCAGCGTCATCACAACACGTTAACTTCTTCAGGGGAAAAAAAGCTCCAAATGTAATAGGCTGGACTTCCCCAGTCTGTTCAGACTCTCTGTTTTGCAAGTATTATTTCTCAGATAACAGAAACTATGTGGAAATCACAAAAGCAGGAGCATGCTTTGCTCCATGTGATAGATGTGCAGAAGACAAAGTATTAATTTAGTTACACATGAAAACTATACATTCAGTCAAACACACTACAGATTAGTGATGAAGGTGACTTGGAGAGCCTAGCCTTTTATCAGAAAGAGTATTACAAGAACACAAAGAGGAAAAACACGTTGAAGTAACAACGAAGCAACAAGAAATGAGGTAAAAGTGTGCAGCTCACCTCTCTCCTGCCAGCCAGCAGTGGCCTGCAGGCATTACAGGGCACTTAATTCCCCCTTTTTGCAGGCTAGACGGACATGCAATGAGTGTTAGAAACACCGAGCAGTCCTGCTCGTAGGGGGAGTAACCTGGGGAAAGGGCTACAACAGGCTGCTGGGTGAACAATCTGGTGGTACCAGGCAAGGAACACGAAGAACCTCAAGCCTTGCCTCCTGCTGTATCTCTCCTGAGGTCAGCCTCACATGGGGAAGGAACTTTTTGCATCTCCCTGGTGGGTGCAGGCTGCTCTGTGACAGCATGGGAAGAAGCTGCTAATGAAAATTAGTTTGCCACTGGATATCGAAAGGTCTAGAGATTTTATGAAGATTACAGCTAATGAACATTCTCAAAAGCCCAGACTGGGGAACAAAAGGAAAATAAATACGTATTTATTTAGGAACTGTTTCAGTGAAGAAAACTGCAGAAAATTATTTGGGTAAGACAAAAAGAATCTGCTCTCAACTTTTCTTCTTTTGAACCTGTCGTGACTGCAACAGAATTCCTCTTTGTGTATAGTGGAACTAACAGGGATGGACAATGCCTTGCAACTCTTTGGCTCAAGGATTTCTGCCTCACGGCAGATAATAGGATAAATCAAACCATTCTAGCTGTCCCTTGTTGACTGTGTGCAGTTGAAGATTGCACATGCAAGCTTAAAAAAAATAAAATCAAGCCAGTGAGATTTGAAGTTTACATAACACAGAAAGTGAAACAAATTAAAATCTGGTGACAGTCCAAAGAAAGACAATCTTGCTCTGGGAGAGCTGGCTTCACTGCAGAGCAAATGGACAAATAAAATGTTTGGGGAGCCATAAAACTGTCTTTTAAAGAGTGCTCTCCAATTTATTCAGGAAGAAAACAATGAATCTTGACAAGTTCCTTTGTGTTGGCTTTGTTTTTAATTAAAGAATGGCATCCCAGGGCAGAAAGATTCTACTGGCTCTTCTGAGATGCTCAAATCTGAGGTCATATCCTTGCATAAGGGTAGAGATGGAGAAGCTGGTATTTAACAAACTGGCCTCCTGCAGGATGTCAAAGATTTCTTAAAATGCAACTTCTTCTAACTACATAAGGCAGCTAATGTAAGATGTTACTTCAGCTTGCAAATCGTGCTCTCCCAACCACCTAAGGAAGGCAGCAAAGGAGCCCATAGTCCCATCAATTTGAACTAGAAAATCTGAAGCAAGTGTGAACATAAGAGACTATTTTCCCAGAAGAGTGAATGTTAAAACAGCTTCTCCATGCATTTGCTAGCCAGTTTTCAGACAGAAATGAAAGACAACCTGATGGAAGACAGCTTGACCTAAGACGTAAGTCTGCCCATACCTCCAGCCTGTTGAGTCCCATCTGAATGGCACTATACTCATCTGGTCTGTCAGCCATCCCTTTACAAAATTTTAGCATCTGCAAACTCACTGCAATGACCTGGATGATGTGACTCTCTGTCACATCATCCAGGTCATTATTCAAGATGTTAAACACTATTAGCCCCAGTTTCAACCCTGGGGGTAACACCAGTGACTGGCCTCCAGTTGGGTCACGGCTCTGTGCCCAGCAGTTCAGCCAACTTTTACTCCACTTCACTGTTGATTTACTTAGACTCCACTTTCTGTGAAGATGTTATGTGAGACAGTGTCAACAGCCTTTCTGAAGTCAAGGTAAACAACATCCACTTAGACAGTCATCTGATTGTAGAAGACTATCTGACTGGTCAAGCATGATTTCCCCCTCCAAAAATCCATGCTGACTACTCCAAATCGCCTCCTTGTTCTTCATATGTCTGGAAATGGTTTGCAGGATTAGTTGCTCTTTTACCTTCCCGGGGAACAAGGTTAGACTGACCAGCTTATAGTGCCCTGGATCTTCCTTCTTTTCTTTCTTGAAGACAGGGTGACATTTGCTTCCCCCCTGGCCTCAGGAACCTCATCTGTCACCAAGGACTTTCAAAGTTAGTTGAAAGTGGCCTTAGACTGACATCAGCCAGGTCCCTTTGCACTCATTGGTGCATTCCATCAGGCCCCATGGGTTTTTTATGTCCAGCTTGTACCCTAACCTGATCCACTGAGGATAAGTCTTCCTTTATCCAGTCGTCTGCTCCTGGTATCAAGGGCCTGAAGGGTGGATTTATCCGTAAAGACTGAGATGAAGAAGGGCATGTTAACCTTTTCCATTTCCTTTGCCATCAGATCTCCCGCTCCTTTTAGCAGCAGACCCACATTTTCCCTACCCTTCCTCTTGCTGCCCATGTACTTGTAGAAACTCTTCTCAGTGAGGCTTTTTCTGTTGTATTGTATTCATGTATTTCCTACATGCCTCTACACTCTCCCTCAAGAAGATCAATCACTAAAACAGACAAAGCATCTACTTGCCACAAGACTGAAAATAAATCTGCTAATCTGGGATTCTTCACAACTTGTTGGGGCTGGAAACACCTGACCTGGAATGGAGTCAGCACCCTACCTGCAAATGGGAGGAAGAAAAGTTCTGTGCACTCTGTCCCGGGCATTGCAGACTGGCTGACTGGCAAGTGAGGCAGTCAAATGCATTAACTGATTATCAATATACAAGCCTAGATTGTGCTTCTGCAAACTCAGACTCCGGACTGGACATAACATTAACTTCAATATTTCACAGAGCCTTCTGGAAATGTATTTAAATCTAAATATCTTTCTGATCTTTTGGTGGAGTTTACATGTAGATATTTTTAAAAAAATACTTCTATGGGCACACACATGTATGTATACACTCATGACAGTACTCTTTAAATAGTGACATTTTCTTACACTCACCATCTGGTTACCACACAGAAGTCACAGTAATTTTTTTTTCCTTCAAGCACAAGTAATACCACAATGTAGAAAATTCATCACTTCTAGATTCCCTATGATTCCCAACTCTAAACCCACTAATCTATAGCATATATTAATATAAAATATATAAAGAGTTTTGAAACAATGTCTTTGAAACTTTTCCAAAACCTCTGACAATGTGACACAGAGAGTAACCTGACCTAAATAACCAGGCTGGTACTCCTACCATCAAAATGAGGCAAAACGTAAGAAGGACAGATGGTGTCCAGTTGCACTTTGAATGTGTTGCTGCACAGAGTGGTGTTAGAGACCCAAAGAGCACAGGATACTAGTGCTAATTTGACTTCCAGGCTAGTTGTGTTCTTTGTAATTCAGTGACTTCTCCTGACTTCTGTCCTCAGGACAACCACTCTGATCCCCAATCCTGCCTCGTCATGGGAGGCTCTGCTTGCTTGGGTGGTTAACCAGACCTCTGCAGATCAGAGACATCCCTAGCTGCTCTGTATTTGGAAAGGTGACCTGCAAATGTGTATAATAGAGACTATTACTAAGGGTAAAATGAGCACTTCAATTACTGTGGCTAAATTTTGGACAGTCTTTAGAGTAGAAAGCAAATGACAGATAGAAAAGCTTAATTTCCTTAAGTGTTGCTTAGGTTACTACTTTTCTGTGTTTAAGAAAGCAAGGAAAACATAAAAGAAAAATGACAAAATTACTACCGAGCTTCACACTGGGAGGAAGAAAGCTTTACTAAAGAGGTTCTCTACATCCCATGGGAAAGAGAGATTTCAAGGAAGTTGAATTGCCCAACTTACACATTACCCCACTAGCTCCTCAAGGCATTTCATACAGACATTATTTCTGCTTAACTTTAAAGACAGGTATTTTCCTTCTATTACATTGAAAAGATCATTAAAAGAGCACAAATTCTACTAATAAATACAAACAGTTCGAACATGATCATGGCTGGTGGTCATAGATAGGATGATAAAACAGCTTATAATAAATTCTGAACTCAATATTGAAAATCCTTTGCAAATATTAACCATCTCCTGTAAACCCAGTTGTATATGATTTAAATTGAGTTATCTAATGACTAGTCAACCTGCTTCTTTTCCGTTACACACAACATTTAGCAGATATGCTGTGTATTTCTGGAAAGAACACACCAGGGAAGTCTGTAGCTGTTGACAATTTGCATAGATTTTTAGGGGGCAGTAGACACAATGCCCTGAAAGAGAGCAGTTAAGTTTCATTTATCAAGAGGATCCACCTACTTTTAAAATAACACGTGTGAGTACCATAAGATTAATTTACAAGACTGAAACAAGTTTTCTTCCTGATACAAAAAAAGATGGTGTCATAGCAAGTTACAGCATCTCTTCCAAAGTGGGACCTAACACACGCCTCTAATACAAGATTTCTTCTGATCCAGTTCTGAATAATCTTTGAGATACTATCCCCATCCTTGCAGAAAACCACAAACAAGGACCAAAGGCATTATAGTTTATCTTTCTTTTGTACCACCAATAATAAAACAGTATAAATCTGCATTAATTTCTGAAGAAATTGCCCCTTTCGTTACCTTGGTTTAGGGGGAAAACCAGATTTCCTAAATATGACTTTCAGTCTCCATTGCAATTGTTTTTATCTATTTGAAAACTCATCCCTCCTTTCATTCAACATTACTGGCAGAAACTGCTGGTGATTTGTCTCCTCTGACATCCCTTGCCATCCTGGCAAGCACCAGATGCTACAAGGAAGGTGCTAGAAACCCCACAACAGCAGACAAAAATGTAATAAAAAGCTTTTTCAGGAGGCTACCCTTGCCAGAGCTTTTCTTCACTGGTCTAAAATATGAAGTTATAGCCATTGAAATTGGTGTGACATCCACACTTAGAAATGAAAAAGTTCTTCATCAGTCCTGCCAAATATTTTGCCCCAGTGACTTCCTGTGGCAGTGAGTTTGAGAGATACTAGGCCAGCATTGTGGATGACAACCATTCTTTCATTTAAATGATATACAATCAATCAAAATGAGTAAATTCATGGGGAGCACAACCACTTCATTACATTTTAGCAATACCAACAAAACAGAAGATGTTTCCTGTCTTTTTATTTTTTTGCTTAATACATGAATACACTTACCATTTTCTGGCCTGAGAGGTAAACTAACAGGTGGACATAGGTTAGGCATGATGTTCTTCAAGTCAGCTAGAAGCAGAAAAAAAACCAAAATATTTGAGAACAATTACACTTGAAGTTTTAATATGTAATCAACACCCTGATATTTCCAGCATTACTTCTAGGATCTATATGTTGCATCTTCCCACTACAAACACCAAGAACAAGATGCAAGGCTGCTTTTTTACCTAATCCTTTTAACTTCATACATAAAATAAACTTCCCAGAATGTCTGTATTTATGAACGTTCCTACAAACACTTTTCAAAACACAGCTATTTATTAAAAACTCATTTCAGTAGTTCTGTGTTTTCCTCCATGCCTTTCTTTGTATTTAGCTTTGTCCATAACAAGAGACATGAGAGTTTATTTGTTTCTGATTATCAAACTGGAATTTCTCGGAACAAGAATTAGGAACAAGTCAGTTTCCAGCAGGAGACTTTCCAAATTAAAATTCAAATAATAATTCGGATTTTCCACATACAAAACTTCACATTTGCTACTATTTCCCATAAACATTTTGTAATTTTAAATAGCAAACAAGAAGTTTCTCCATGCATTCGTATTTTTTAAAACACTTCAGCTAATAAAATCAGTTATAAATTCTCTACAGAGAAAAAAAAAATTACCATCCCCATCAGAGTTTCTGTTTGCTTCTTCCACTTTGTACTGCCCATGCATGTAACCAATAGATATTTCTAAAACTCAGGAGTCTTCCCACTCACTTTGACAAGAGTGAAGAATCTGGGCTATCCAGAACTCACTTTAAAATGCTACTAAACGTTCCTTATTGACTGAGCTGCCACCATGACTATACCTACAAATTCAAATTGCTCATGAGAGGAGCCATGCAGGCAAACAGCTCACATGTCAACTTAACACGTTACGAAACGTGGAGGCACAAGTATTTTCCTAAAAAGACTGTGGGCGAAACCCAAAGACCCTGCTTCATGCTAACGTCCCACTGCCTACAGTAAATTCCTCCTTCAGATTTTGCTCATTTTCCCTTTCAGCCTCAAAGTTTTCTTGCTCCACTTCCTGGTTCTTGGACACCCAGCACACAAACACAACTGATACAAATTTTTGTCTGCAAATATCTCCATTTGCATAAACATCTGTGTGTTGCTGTGTGTTATGGTGGAAACACATCTGAAGCTTCCTCACTGCCTGAGGAAATATCATCATTTCTTCTAACTCTCCCCTCTTTGCAAACACCCCAGCCAACACTTATCATCCCTCTGACTGTGAATCGAGCAGCATCCTTTATTTTTAGTTGGTTTTTTTGCCAAAGAGAGCAAAAATAATTCTAAGAAATGGAAATGTGTCTACACCTCCTCTGTGTCCACTTCTCCTTTCTATCATTCTTCATTATTCCCCATAACTGCCTCTCAGATCCTCCTGCCCACATGCTCCTGCCATTGTCTACTTTGTCAGGGCTGTTTTTCCCTTCCTCAGTGCTAGATCCTCAGCCCATCCCTCCTTATAAACTGCCACGGTGGCTCCCAGCTCTGTGCTGTCTCTCCCATTCAGCAAGGGTTGCCCTGCTATGGGAGGAACTGGCTGACTTGGTGGGGAGAGTCCTGCACAGGACCTGCAAAGCCCAGGACTGAGTTTGTATTTCAGACATTTCCAGTGCGATGAAGATTTTAAGCTTACCAAGACTGTAAAATGCATTGTATTGCCACAATATCTGATCTATCTGTACACAACTTTTGAACTGGGTTGCCCTGGACAGTACGTATCCACACTTTATGCCCTCCCTTCTGCCCATGTAGACTCAATCACAGGCTATCCTCCCATAAAGGGGGATACAGGCAGGCAGGTACTTAGTTAGGCTTTATTTTAACATAACTGAAACAAGAAAGAAAACAAGGAGAACTAAACCTACCCAAAAGAAGTGTGACAAATGACAAACCCATTGGAATTTTTCAGCAAGGTAATGGGGCCTTTGTTTCGTCATGGAAAAGAAAAATCACTTTGACTAGGAGTGGGTCTGATTCCTCTTGGGGAAATAACCTAAACTCTCATGCTTCTCCTCTGTTTAAATACATGATGGGTTCTTACTGCTTGAAGAATACAGTGCTGCCTTTGAATTTGGTCTTGGCCCTTTCTTTATCATAACAGCTAAAAGTTAATTTTAAATTTTGTAACAAAATATGAAGCCTTCTGAAGTTGTACATCCATACACACTGTTAAACCATAAGCCAAGCAGTGAGAAACAAAGAATGACGTCCAGACCAAGACTGCGCAGCAAGACAAAATATATTTGGATTCTGCTATTGGCCACAAGTCTCCCATACAATCTAAGAAACTAAATTATACTTCTTTGAGGTATTTCTATTCCTTTTCTATTCAAATGGAGATTAAATTGCACCTTTCATTCCCTTGCATATGTTTGTCTGCCTTATCTATTTGTAATCCTTGCAAATGGGTGGTCCATCTGAAAGCTGAAGCTTCTATAGATAAATAATATGTTCCAGTGTGGAGAAACCTGCTGGAAAACCCACGAGCCCTGCATCACTTACCAGGCTTTTGATACCAGCCAAATGGGTGCGTTCTGACTTCAGCATCTGGTGAACTACAATTTGAAACTTGCCAAGAACTTCTTGTTTCCTCAGCACATGTCTGGATTCCTAGGCTGTTCAGAGTCAGGCACACAATCTTTCCACCTGCCAGGGAAATACATGGCTATAGAAATTATTAGGAAAATTTTCCTCTTCTAGATATTATTTTGAGAAAAGTGAATACAGCACAGTTTCATTGAGAGCTAAAAGGGATTTCACTGACTTAGAAATCAAAGTAGGGAAATACCTAACTTGGGCCAAGTATAACTGTTGTTGAAAATAGTGTTGAAAAACCACAATGAATTCAATGTGAGGGAAGGTTGGTAACCAACATTATAACCTACTATGGTCACCAGGAGTATTTTCAGAGGAAAGATCAAGGCCAGTTCCTTGAGCAAGCAGTCCTTTCTGGTTAATGTAATTCTGGAAATAAAAATCTGTATGTATACTGAAACACGGCCTCTATTTACATCATCATAAAAATTTTGCTTTTCAAAGTTTTAGTGTAGATAATTTTGAAAAAAATGGAGATTTTGAAACACAGCTAGCAGTTTCATTAAAGATTTACCCTAGCTCATGTTAAAATCACTACTCAATGTTCTCTTGACTGTATGAATGTCAGGATGGAACATCTGAAATGCCACAGACATTAAATATTAATCACATAAACTAAGAAGTGTCAGTTTTGCATGTTCCATACTTTAAAATCCTTAATTTATTTAGAACAATTTAAAGAAATGTGGAACATATTCAGTTAAGACTTTAAATTTCACATGGTCAACATGGAGGTGTGAAAACTGTCAATTATTTTTTATTTGTGCAGTAATTCCAATCTAAATTACATTGCATTAATTTTACAACCTATTTATTTTTGACTTAGTGAAAAAAAAAATTGTCTGGTCAATAAAAAAGGGAATTAAAAATATATATTTATGAGGTACTCCAAATTCTCAAATGAATTGCAAAAACAGTACATCCTCATGACCTCAGGGAGAGTTAATTAGCACATGACACTTCCAAAACTAGGTCTGGCCATTTTATTGGCCTGAAACTAAATTTGGAATAAAATATTAAGAACTATTTACTTTGACATGGATGGCATCAAATTCTAAACACCTGATAAAGACTTTCTTTTAAACAAAGCACTTCTTTTACAGCCAGGGTAGAGAAAGAAGTGTCTCCACAACAGAATGCAGTCAATCGAATCTCTTAATGACCTTATAGCTGTGTCTATACATCTCTTTGCTGACTATTGAAGGTGCCAACAGCCTTTAACTTAGCATCTCAAGTTTGTTGGACTTTCTTCTGCCTTGCAAGGAGTCGTGCATATTTTTAAGGCTCTGATTTCCTCATACCAAAAGAAATGCTACTTGACATAACTTAAGCAGCTAAAATACTACAGAGAAGAAGACAGACAACCTCTGTCCCCAGCCAATCTTCATCCACTAGAAGACTAAAATTTGGGAGCAGGGAAGTTCAGACATCCAAGCAAGCCTTGGCTAAGCTGTCCAAAATTATCCATTGACATTATGTGCATTTAATATCAGTAAGAATTAGTCTTGTAAGTCCCTTAGGTTTTAAAAAAATGAAACAAACACATCAAACAAAGAAACAAACAAAAAAATATCAAAAGGAAGTCAACCAATATTTTGAAAGAGAGGTTGATAAATAAGAAGTAACAGTTCCCTGGAGTTTGACAGTTTGAAATTCATGCTGTTGGGACTACATAAATTTAATGAGAATGAGTCCTGAAGAGCCTTAAGTATCCTTAAGAATTTCTGAGAAATGAAGTGTGTCATTGGGCTGCACTCCTAGAAATGGTTTTGATTACTCAAAAAGGTGCTAAAAAGTTGCATAAGATCTGCAAGAGCTTTTAAAGTGCCCTTCACAGCAAAAGAATGGTAAAATTCATACGGAAGAGTGAAGCTGTTTTTAAAATAAAAATAGTGAAAAAATACCTGGTAGCTGGGAATCATTAAAAAAGCCAAATCCCGTGCAACAGGGGTCAGCATCACACCAACGCTCGCACTCAAAAAAGCTGAGAAAGGAACAACAGCATTAATTATCAGCAGTAATCTGTCTCTGCCATGGAGAAAGGAAGAGAAGATTCTGCTTAGGGAAGAGACATCAAGAAATTGCAGAGATGCCTTTCATGGTAAGATCACCTCATTGTTCTTCATATTGCATAGACACTTCCGTACATTTTCCATTTGTAAGTGAAATTATGTTCTATAAATATATCTCTACCAGACTACATCTAATGGTTTAGATGAGTATTTTGATATCTGCCCTAAAAACATCAGCTTAGATTAATTTGGTGTATTATTGCCAAGAGATTTAACTGGCCAACCAGCAATTTAATAGTGGTACTAATAAATATATGTATGTGAAGTGTTACTTATTATATACATTATTATTTATATCTCCATTATAAATTTCCTTTAAATCATATGATTGTTTTTAATTCTAAATATTTAGAAGTATTAAACAAATATTTAACTAATCGTTAACACTTTTCTTGAAACAATATGCCCAATCCCCTTCAACTGCATAACAGGGCTTTAGTATTCCAGGCATGATTAAAATTCCATTAAAACCAAAGTAACAGTCATGTCCTACCCATCTGAGACAGTTTTCCTGCTCATGTCAGTCTTATTCCTCCCTGAGATCCCAGTTACTTTCTGGAAAGGTACACGTGTGTAGAAGCTCTTCACAGAACTTTTTAGAGTGACTGGAAGGAAAATGAAAAACAAAACTAGAAAAATCAGCTTAACCTTGTAATTTACATTTGTTGTTTAAATAATCACATGGTGAGGGTAAAGTTTACATTTCTATGCTACAACAATCCTTGGTACACCAAAATGTAATTTTTACACTATCACAACAAACTTTTGAAGGTTAAGCATGAAGATGAACAAAAATCTGACAAGCAAAGGCTCTAAAACTTTAGTAATGTACATGTTGATGCTACTCCTTCCTCAAGGTCCAAAAACTGGGAGACAACTCCAGAATGGGAGACTCCAGTGTGCTCGTGAATTAGTCAACTTGTGCTGCAACTGAGCTCCCCAAAAAGACACAATTTAATAGTTCAGTGGATTTCTACATTTTTCACAGGAAAAGTATAGGTTCCTTTACGATGATAACAGGTTTGTTTGTCCAGCTTCCACACCTGAGCCCTATGAGAAAATCACTGAACTTCAGAAGCATTCAAAGAGCAGGGGTTAAAATCTACATGCCTATAGCTCTGGTTTTGCTATTAAATAAATAAATAAATATATAAAGAAATGAGAGCTCTTACACTTAATGATTTCAAATTTTTGCATCTCAGCTACCATGGAAATTTTAATGGTTGAAATCCCAATGACCTTCCCATTTTACCCACATTATAAAAAGATCTAAAACCTGATATACAAATTATGTGAGCTGCCTTTGGCATCTCTGGGTTGAGAATAACTGAGGTGGAGTGTGGAACTCATAGAAT